>NW_027470055.1:0-47078 GCF_051020765.1 Lasioglossum baleicum | reverse complement strand
ATGCATCCCGCAGGCTAGTCGAGTAAAAACACGTGCGAGGTTTTGTGGGATGCACATGCGCAGGTTTTTTGGGATGCGCATGCGCAGGTTTTTTGGGATGCGCATGCCTAGTCGAGCAAAAACACGTGCGAGAGGATGCATCCCGCAGGGTAGTCGAGCAAAAAGACGTGCGAGAGGATGCATCCCGCAGGCTAGTCGAGTAAAAACACGTGCGAGAGGATGCATCCCGCAGGCTAGTCGAGCAAAACACGTGCGAGAGGATGCATCCCGCAGGCTAGTCGAGTAAAAACACGTGCGAGAGGATGCATCCCGCAGGCTAGTCGAGCAAAAACACGTGCGAGAGGATGCATCCCGCAGGCTAGTCGAGCAAAAACACGTGCGAGAGGATGCATCCCGCAGGCTAGTCGAGTAAAAACACGTGCGAGAGGATGCATCCGGCAGGCTAGTCGAGTAAAAACACGTGCGAGAGGATGCATCCCGCAGGCTAGTCGAGTAAAAACACGTGCGAGAGGATGCATCCCGCAGGCTAGTCGAGTAAAAACACGTGCGAGAGGATGCATCCGGCAGGCTAGTCGAGTAAAAACACGTGCGAGAGGATGCATCCCGCAGGCTAGTCGAGTAAAAACACGTGCGAGAGGATGCATCCCGCAGGCTAGTCGAGTAAAAACACGTGCGAGAGGATGCATCCCGCAGGCTAGTCGAGTAAAAACACGTGCGAGAGGATGCATCCCGCAGGCTAGTCGAGTAAAAACACGTGCGAGGTTTTGTGGGATGCGCATGAGCAGGTTTTTTGGGATGCGCATGCGCAGGTTTTTTGGGATGCGCATGCGCAGGTTTTTTGGGATGCGCATGCCTAGTCGAGCAAAAACACGTGCGAGAGGATGCATCCCGCAGGGTAGTCGAGCAAAAAGACGTGCGAGAGGATGCATCCCGCAGGCTAGTCGAGTAAAAACACGTGCGAGAGGATGCATCCCGCAGGCTAGTCGAGCAAAAACACGTGCGAGAGGATGCATCCCGCAGGCTAGTCAAGTAAAAACACGTGCGAGAGGATGCATCCCGCAGGATAGTCGAGCACAAACACGTGCGAGAGGATGCATCCCGCAGGCTAGTCGAGCAAATACACGTGCGAGAGGATGCATCCCGCAGGCTAGTCGAGCAAAAACACGTGCGAGAGGATGCATCCCGCAGGCTAGTCGAGCAAAAACACGTGCGAGAGGATGCATCCCGCAGGCTAGTCAAGTAAAAACACGTGCGAGAGGATGCATCCCGCAGGCTAGTCGAGTAAAAACACGTGCGAGAGGATGCATCCCGCAGGCTAGTCGAGTAAAAACACGTGCGAGAGGATGCATCCCGCAGGCTAGTCGAGTAAAAACACGTGCGAGGTTTTGTGGGATGCGCATGAGCAGGTTTTTTGGGATGCGCATGCGCAGGTTTTTTGGGATGCGCATGCGCAGGTTTTTTGGGATGCGCATGCCTAGTCGAGCAAAAACACGTGCGAGAGGATGCATCCCGCAGGGTAGTCGAGCAAAAAGACGTGCGAGAGGATGCATCCCGCAGGCTAGTCGAGTAAAAACACGTGCGAGAGGATGCATCCCGCAGGCTAGTCGAGCAAAAACACGTGCGAGAGGATGCATCCCGCAGGCTAGTCAAGTAAAAACACGTGCGAGAGGATGCATCCCGCAGGATAGTCGAGCACAAACACGTGCGAGAGGATGCATCCCGCAGGCTAGTCGAGCAAATACACGTGCGAGAGGATGCATCCCGCAGGCTAGTCGAGCAAAAACACGTGCGAGAGGATGCATCCCGCAGGCTAGTCGAGTAAAAACACGTGCGAGAGGATGCATCCGGCAGGCTAGTCGAGTAAAAACACGTGCGAGAGGATGCATCCCGCAGGCTAGTCGAGTAAAAACACGTGCGAGAGGATGCATCCCGCAGGCTAGTCGAGTAAAAACACGTGCGAGAGGATGCATCCCGCAGGCTAGTCGAGTAAAAACACGTGCGAGGTTTTGTGGGATGCGCATGAGCAGGTTTTTTGGGATGCGCATGCGCAGGTTTTTTGGGATGCGCATGCCTAGTCGAGCAAAAACACGTGCGAGAGGATGCATCCCGCAGGGTAGTCGAGCAAAAAGACGTGCGAGAGGATGCATCCCGCAGGCTAGTCGAGTAAAAACACGTGCGAGAGGATGCATCCCGCAGGCTAGTCGAGCAAAAACACGTGCGAGAGGATGCATCCCGCAGGCTAGTCAAGTAAAAACACGTGCGAGAGGATGCATCCCGCAGGATAGTCGAGCACAAACACGTGCGAGAGGATGCATCCCGCAGGCTAGTCGAGCAAATACACGTGCGAGAGGATGCATCCCGCAGGCTAGTCGAGCAAAAACACGTGCGAGAGGATGCATCCCGCAGGCTAGTCGAGCAAAAACACGTGCGAGAGGATGCATCCCGCAGGCTAGTCAAGTAAAAACACGTGCGAGAGGATGCATCCCGCAGGCTAGTCGAGTAAAAACACGTGCGAGAGGATGCATCCCGCAGGCTAGTCGAGTAAAAACACGTGCGAGAGGATGCATGCCGCAGGCTAGTCGAGTAAAAACACGTGCGAGGTTTTGTGGGATGCGCATGAGCAGGTTTTTTGGGATGCGCATGCGCAGGTTTTTTGGGATGCGCATGCGCAGGTTTTTTGGGATGCGCATGCCTAGTCGAGCAAAAACACGTGCGAGAGGATGCATCCCGCAGGGTAGTCGAGCAAAAAGACGTGCGAGAGGATGCATCCCGCAGGCTAGTCGAGTAAAAACACGTGCGAGAGGATGCATCCCGCAGGCTAGTCGAGCAAAAACACGTGCGAGAGGATGCATCCCGCAGGCTAGTCAAGTAAAAACACGTGCGAGAGGATGCATCCCGCAGGATAGTCGAGCACAAACACGTGCGAGAGGATGCATCCCGCAGGGTAGTCGAGCAAAAAGACGTGCGAGAGGATGCATCCCGCAGGCAAGTCGAGTAAAAACACGTGCGAGAGGATGCATCCCGCAGGCTAGTCGAGCAAAAACACGTGCGAGAGGATCCATCCCGCAGGCTAGTCAAGTAAAAACACGTGCGAGAGGATGCATCCCGCAGGATAGTCGAGCACAAACACGTGCGAGAGGATGCATCCCGCAGGCTAGTCGAGCAAATACACGTGCGAGAGGATGCATCCCGCAGGCTAGTCGAGCAAAAACACGTGCGAGAGGATGCATCCCGCAGGCTAGTCGAGCAAAAACACGTGCGAGAGGATGCATCCCGCAGACTAGTCGAGTAAAAACACGTGCGAGAGGATGCTTCCCGCAGGCTAGTCGAGTAAAAACACGTGCGAGAGGATGCATCCCGCAGGCTAGTCGAGTAAAAACACGTGCGAGAGGATGCATCCCGCAGGCTAGTCGAGTAAAAACACGTGCGAGAGGATGCATCCCGCAGGCTAGTCGAGTAAAAACACGTGCGAGGTTTTGTGGGATGCGCATGAGCAGGTTTTTTGGGATGCGCATGCGCAGGTTTTTTGGGATGCGCATGCGCAGGTTTTTTGGGATGCGCATGCCTAGTCGAGCAAAAACACGTGCGAGAGGATGCATCCCGCAGGGTAGTCGAGCAAAAAGACGTGCGAGAGGATGCATCCCGCAGGCTAGTCGAGTAAAAACACGTGCGAGAGGATGCATCCCGCAGGCTAGTCGAGCAAAAACACGTGCGAGAGGATGCATCCCGCAGGCTAGTCAAGTAAAAACACGTGCGAGAGGATGCATCCCGCAGGATAGTCGAGCACAAACACGTGCGAGAGGATGCATCCCGCAGGCTAGTCGAGCAAATACACGTGCGAGAGGATGCATCCCGCAGGCTAGTCGAGCAAAAACACGTGCGAGAGGATGCATCCCGCAGGCTAGTCGAGTAAAAACACGTGCGAGAGGATGCATCCGGCAGGCTAGTCGAGTAAAAACACGTGCGAGAGGATGCATCCCGCAGGCTAGTCGAGCAAAAATACGTGCGAGAGGATGCATCCCGCAGGCTAGTCGAGTAAAAACACGTGCGAGAGGATGCATCCCGCAGGCTAGTCGAGTAAAAACACGTGCGAGGTTTTGTGGGATGCGCATGCGCAGGTTTTGTGGGATGCGCATGCGCAGGTTTTTTGGGATGCGCATGCCTAGTCGAGCAAAAACACGTGCGAGAGGATGCATCCCGCAGGCTAGTCGAGCAAAAACACGTGCGAGAGGATGCATCCCGCAGGCTAGTCGAGCAAAAACACGTGCGAGAGGATGCATCCCGCAGACTAGTCGAGTAAAAACATGTGCCAGAGGATGCTTCCCGCAGGCTAGTCGAGTAAAAACACGTGCGAGAGGATGCATCCCGCAGGCTAGTCGAGTAAAAACACGTGCGAGAGGATGCATCCCGCAGGCTAGTCGAGTAAAAACACGTGCGAGAGGATGCATCCCGCAGGCTAGTCGAGTAAAAACACGTGCGAGGTTTTGTGGGATGCGCATGCGCAGGTTTTGTGGGATGCGCATGCGCAGGTTTTTTGGGATGCGCATGCCTAGTCGAGCAAAAACACGTGCGAGAGGATGCATCCCGCAGGCTAGTCGAGCAAAAACACGTGCGAGAGGATGCATCCCGCAGGCTAGTCGAGTAAAAACACGTGCGAGAGGATGCATCCCGCAGGCTAGTCGAGTCAAAACACGTGCAAGAGGATGCATCCCGCAGGCTAGTCGAGTAAAAACACGTGCGAGGTTTTGTGGGATGCGCATGCGCAGGTTTTGTGGGATGCGCATGCGCAGGTTTTTTGGGATGCGCATGGCTAGTCGAGCAAAAACACGTGCGAGAGGATGCATCCCGCAGGGTAGACGAGCAAAAACACGTGCGAGAGGATGCATCCCGCAGGTTAGTCGAGCAAAAACACGTGCGAGAGGATGCATCCCGCAGGCTAGTCGAGTAAAAACACGTGCGAGAGGATGCATCCCGCAGGCTAGTCGAGTAAAAACACGTGCGAGAGGATGCATCCCGCAGGCTAGTCGAGTAAAAACACGTGCGAGGTTTTGTGGGATGCGCATGCGCAGGTTTTGTGGGATGCGCATGCGCAGGTTTTTTGGGATGCGCATGCGCAGGTTTTTGGGGATGCGCATGGCTAGTCGAGCAAAAACACGTGCGAGAGGATGCATCCCGCAGGGTAGTCGAGTAAAAACACGTGCTAGAGGATGCATCCCGCAGGCTAGTCGAGTAAAAACACGTGCGAGAGGATGCATCCCGCAGGCTAGTCGAGCAAAAACACGTGCGAGAGGATGCATCCCGCAGGCTAGTTGAGTAAAAACACGTGCGAGAGGATGCATCCCGCAGGCTAGTCGAGCACAAACACGTGCGAGAGGATGCATCCCGCAGGCTAGTCGAGTGAAAACACGTGCGAGAGGATGCATCCCGCAGGCTAGTCGAGCAAAAACACGTGCGAGAGGATGCATCCCGCAGGCTAGTCGAGCAAAAACACGTGCGAGAGGATGCATCCCGCAGGCTAGTCGAGCAAAAACACGTGCGAGAGGATGCATCCCGCAGACTAGTCGAGTAAAAACACGTGCGAGAGGATGCTTCCCGCAGGCTAGTCGAGTAAAAACACGTGCGAGAGGATGCATCCCGCAGGCTAGTCGAGTAAAAACACGTGCGAGAGGATGCATCCCGCAGGCTAGTCGAGTAAAAACACGTGCGAGAGGATGCATCCCGCAGGCTAGTCGAGTAAAAACACGTGCGAGGTTTTGTGGGATGCACATGCGCAGGTTTTTTGGGATGCGCATGCGCAGGTTTTTTGGGATGCGCATGCCTAGTCGAGCAAAAACACGTGCGAGAGGATGCATCCCGCAGGGTAGTCGAGCAAAAAGACGTGCGAGAGGATGCATCCCGCAGGCTAGTCGAGTAAAAACACGTGCGAGAGGATGCATCCCGCAGGCTAGTCGAGCAAAAACACGTGCGAGAGGATGCATCCCGCAGGCTAGTCAAGTAAAAACACGTGCGAGAGGATGCATCCCGCAGGATAGTCGAGCACAAACACGTGCGAGAGGATGCATCCCGCAGGCTAGTCGAGCAAATACACGTGCGAGAGGATGCATCCCGCAGGCTAGTCGAGCAAAAACACGTGCGAGAGGATGCATCCCGCAGGCTAGTCGAGTAAAAACACGTGCGAGAGGATGCATCCGGCAGGCTAGTCGAGTAAAAACACGTGCGAGAGGATGCATCCCGCAGGCTAGTCGAGTAAAAACACGTGCGAGAGGATGCATCCCGCAGGCTAGTCGAGTAAAAACACGTGCGAGAGGATGCATCCCGCAGGCTAGTCGAGTAAAAACACGTGCGAGAGGATGCATCCCGCAGGCTAGTCGAGTAAAAACACGTGCGAGGTTTTGTGGGATGCGCATGAGCAGGTTTTTTGGGATGCGCATGCGCAGGTTTTTTGGGATGCGCATGCGCAGGTTTTTTGGGATGCGCATGCCTAGTCGAGCAAAAACACGTGCGAGAGGATGCATCCCGCAGGGTAGTCGAGCAAAAAGACGTGCGAGAGGATGCATCCCGCAGGCTAGTCGAGTAAAAACACGTGCGAGAGGATGCATCCCGCAGGCTAGTCGAGCAAAAACACGTGCGAGAGGATGCATCCCGCAGGCTAGTCAAGTAAAAACACGTGCGAGAGGATGCATCCCGCAGGATAGTCGAGCACAAACACGTGCGAGAGGATGCATCCCGCAGGCTAGTCGAGCAAATACACGTGCGAGAGGATGCATCCCGCAGGCTAGTCGAGCAAAAACACGTGCGAGAGGATGCATCCCGCAGGCTAGTCGAGCAAAAACACGTGCGAGAGGATGCATCCCGCAGGCTAGTCAAGTAAAAACACGTGCGAGAGGATGCATCCCGCAGGCTAGTCGAGTAAAAACACGTGCGAGAGGATGCATCCCGCAGGCTAGTCGAGTAAAAACACGTGCGAGAGGATGCATCCCGCAGGCTAGTCGAGTAAAAACACGTGCGAGGTTTTGTGGGATGCGCATGAGCAGGTTTTTTGGGATGCGCATGCGCAGGTTTTTTGGGATGCGCATGCGCAGGTTTTTTGGGATGCGCATGCCTAGTCGAGCAAAAACACGTGCGAGAGGATGCATCCCGCAGGGTAGTCGAGCAAAAAGACGTGCGAGAGGATGCATCCCGCAGGCTAGTCGAGTAAAAACACGTGCGAGAGGATGCATCCCGCAGGCTAGTCGAGCAAAAACACGTGCGAGAGGATGCATCCCGCAGGCTAGTCAAGTAAAAACACGTGCGAGAGGATGCATCCCGCAGGATAGTCGAGCACAAACACGTGCGAGAGGATGCATCCCGCAGGGTAGTCGAGCAAAAAGACGTGCGAGAGGATGCATCCCGCAGGCAAGTCGAGTAAAAACACGTGCGAGAGGATGCATCCCGCAGGCTAGTCGAGCAAAAACACGTGCGAGAGGATGCATCCCGCAGGCTAGTCAAGTAAAAACACGTGCGAGAGGATGCATCCCGCAGGATAGTCGAGCACAAACACGTGCGAGAGGATGCATCCCGCAGGCTAGTCGAGCAAATACACGTGCGAGAGGATGCATCCCGCAGGCTAGTCGAGCAAAAACACGTGCGAGAGGATGCATCCCGCAGGCTAGTCGAGCAAAAACACGTGCGAGAGGATGCATCCCGCAGACTAGTCGAGTAAAAACACGTGCGAGAGGATGCTTCCCGCAGGCTAGTCGAGTAAAAACACGTGCGAGAGGATGCATCCCGCAGGCTAGTCGAGTAAAAACACGTGCGAGAGGATGCATCCCGCAGGCTAGTCGAGTAAAAACACGTGCGAGAGGATGCATCCCGCAGGCTAGTCGAGTAAAAACACGTGCGAGGTTTTGTGGGATGCGCATGAGCAGGTTTTTTGGGATGCGCATGCGCAGGTTTTTTGGGATGCGCATGCGCAGGTTTTTTGGGATGCGCATGCCTAGTCGAGCAAAAACACGTGCGAGAGGATGCATCCCGCAGGGTAGTCGAGCAAAAAGACGTGCGAGAGGATGCATCCCGCAGGCTAGTCGAGTAAAAACACGTGCGAGAGGATGCATCCCGCAGGCTAGTCGAGCAAAAACACGTGCGAGAGGATGCATCCCGCAGGCTAGTCAAGTAAAAACACGTGGGAGAGGATGCATCCCGCAGGATAGTCGAGCACAAACACGTGCGAGAGGATGCATCCCGCAGGCTAGTCGAGCAAATACACGTGCGAGAGGATGCATCCCGCAGGCTAGTCGAGCAAAAACACGTGCGAGAGGATGCATCCCGCAGGCTAGTCGAGTAAAAACACGTGCGAGGTTTTGTGGGATGCGCATGAGCAGGTTTTTTGGGATGCGCATGCGCAGGTTTTTTGGGATGCGCATGCGCAGGTTTTTTGGGATGCGCATGCCTAGTCGAGCAAAAACACGTGCGAGAGGATGCATCCCGCAGGGTAGTCGAGCAAAAAGACGTGCGAGAGGATGCATCCCGCAGGCTAGTCGAGTAAAAACACGTGCGAGAGGATGCATCCCGCAGGCTAGTCGAGCAAAAACACGTGCGAGAGGATGCATCCCGCAGGCTAGTCAAGTAAAAACACGTGGGAGAGGATGCATCCCGCAGGATAGTCGAGCACAAACACGTGCGAGAGGATGCATCCCGCAGGCTAGTCGAGCAAATACACGTGCGAGAGGATGCATCCCGCAGGCTAGTCGAGCAAAAACACGTGCGAGAGGATGCATCCCGCAGGCTAGTCGAGTAAAAACACGTGCGAGGTTTTGTGGGATGCGCATGAGCAGGTTTTTTGGGATGCGCATGCGCAGGTTTTTTGGGATGCGCATGCGCAGGTTTTTTGGGATGCGCATGCCTAGTCGAGCAAAAACACGTGCGAGAGGATGCATCCCGCAGGGTAGTCGAGCAAAAAGACGTGCGAGAGGATGCATCCCGCAGGCTAGTCGAGTAAAAACACGTGCGAGAGGATGCATCCCGCAGGCTAGTCGAGCAAAAACACGTGCGAGAGGATGCATCCCGCAGGCTAGTCAAGTAAAAACACGTGGGAGAGGATGCATCCCGCAGGATAGTCGAGCACAAACACGTGCGAGAGGATGCATCCCGCAGGCTAGTCGAGCAAATACACGTGCGAGAGGATGCATCCCGCAGGCTAGTCGAGCAAAAACACGTGCGAGAGGATGCATCCCGCAGGCTAGTCGAGTAAAAACACGTGCGAGAGGATGCATCCGGCAGGCTAGTCGAGTAAAAACACGTGCGAGAGGATGCATCCCGCAGGCTAGTCGAGCAAAAATACGTGCGAGAGGATGCATCCCGCAGGCTAGTCGAGTAAAAACACGTGCGAGAGGATGCATCCCGCAGGCTAGTCGAGTAAAAACACGTGCGAGGTTTTGTGGGATGCGCATGCGCAGGCTTTGTGGGATGCGCATGCGCAGGTTTTTTGGGATGCGCATGGCTAGTCGAGCAAAAACACGTGCGAGAGGATGCATCCCGCAGGGTAGTCGAGCAAAAAGACGTGCGAGAGGATGCATCCCGCAGGCTAGTCGAGTAAAAACACGTGCGAGAGGATGCATCCCGCAGGCTAGTCGAGCAAAAACACGTGCGAGAGGATGCATCCCGCAGGCTAGTCAAGTAAAAACACGTGGGAGAGGATGCATCCCGCAGGATAGTCGAGCACAAACACGTGCGAGAGGATGCATCCCGCAGGCTAGTCGAGCAAATACACGTGCGAGAGGATGCATCCCGCAGGCTAGTCGAGCAAAAACACGTGCGAGAGGATGCATCCCGCAGGCTAGTCGAGTAAAAACACGTGCGAGGTTTTGTGGGATGCGCATGAGCAGGTTTTTTGGGATGCGCATGCGCAGGTTTTTTGGGATGCGCATGCGCAGGTTTTTTGGGATGCGCATGCCTAGTCGAGCAAAAACACGTGCGAGAGGATGCATCCCGCAGGGTAGTCGAGCAAAAAGACGTGCGAGAGGATGCATCCCGCAGGCTAGTCGAGTAAAAACACGTGCGAGAGGATGCATCCCGCAGGCTAGTCGAGTAAAAACACGTGCGAGAGGATGCATCCCGCAGGCTAGTCGAGCAAAAACACGTGCGAGAGGATGCATCCCGCAGGCTAGTCGAGCAAAAATACGTGCGAGAGGATGCATCCCGCAGGCTAGTCGAGTAAAAACACGTGCGAGAGGATGCATCCCGCAGGCTAGTCGAGTAAAAACACGTGCGAGGTTTTGTGGGATGCGCATGCGCAGGCTTTGTGGGATGCGCATGCGCAGGTTTTTTGGGATGCGCATGGCTAGTCGAGCAAAAACACGTGCGAGAGGATGCATCCCGCAGGGTAGTCGAGCAAAAAGACGTGCGAGAGGATGCATCCCGCAGGCTAGTCGAGTAAAAACACGTGCGAGAGGATGCATCCCGCAGGCTAGTCGAGTAAAAACACGTGCGAGGTTTTGTGGGATGCGCATGAGCAGGTTTTTTGGGATGCGCATGCGCAGGTTTTTTGGGATGCGCATGCGCAGGTTTTTTGGGATGCGCATGCCTAGTCGAGCAAAAACACGTGCGAGAGGATGCATCCCGCAGGGTAGTCGAGCAAAAAGACGTGCGAGAGGATGCATCCCGCAGGCTAGTCGAGTAAAAACACGTGCGAGAGGATGCATCCCGCAGGCTAGTCGAGCAAAAACACGTGCGAGAGGATGCATCCCGCAGGCTAGTCAAGTAAAAACACGTGGGAGAGGATGCATCCCGCAGGATAGTCGAGCACAAACACGTGCGAGAGGATGCATCCCGCAGGCTAGTCGAGCAAATACACGTGCGAGAGGATGCATCCCGCAGGCTAGTCGAGCAAAAACACGTGCGAGAGGATGCATCCCGCAGGCTAGTCGAGTAAAAACACGTGCGAGGTTTTGTGGGATGCGCATGAGCAGGTTTTTTGGGATGCGCATGCGCAGGTTTTTTGGGATGCGCATGCGCAGGTTTTTTGGGATGCGCATGCCTAGTCGAGCAAAAACACGTGCGAGAGGATGCATCCCGCAGGGTAGTCGAGCAAAAAGACGTGCGAGAGGATGCATCCCGCAGGCTAGTCGAGTAAAAACACGTGCGAGAGGATGCATCCCGCAGGCTAGTCGAGCAAAAACACGTGCGAGAGGATGCATCCCGCAGGCTAGTCAAGTAAAAACACGTGGGAGAGGATGCATCCCGCAGGATAGTCGAGCACAAACACGTGCGAGAGGATGCATCCCGCAGGCTAGTCGAGCAAATACACGTGCGAGAGGATGCATCCCGCAGGCTAGTCGAGCAAAAACACGTGCGAGAGGATGCATCCCGCAGGCTAGTCGAGTAAAAACACGTGCGAGGTTTTGTGGGATGCGCATGAGCAGGTTTTTTGGGATGCGCATGCGCAGGTTTTTTGGGATGCGCATGCGCAGGTTTTTTGGGATGCGCATGCCTAGTCGAGCAAAAACACGTGCGAGAGGATGCATCCCGCAGGGTAGTCGAGCAAAAAGACGTGCGAGAGGATGCATCCCGCAGGCTAGTCGAGTAAAAACACGTGCGAGAGGATGCATCCCGCAGGCTAGTCGAGCAAAAACACGTGCGAGAGGATGCATCCCGCAGGCTAGTCAAGTAAAAACACGTGGGAGAGGATGCATCCCGCAGGATAGTCGAGCACAAACACGTGCGAGAGGATGCATCCCGCAGGCTAGTCGAGCAAATACACGTGCGAGAGGATGCATCCCGCAGGCTAGTCGAGCAAAAACACGTGCGAGAGGATGCATCCCGCAGGCTAGTCGAGTAAAAACACGTGCGAGAGGATGCATCCGGCAGGCTAGTCGAGTAAAAACACGTGCGAGAGGATGCATCCCGCAGGCTAGTCGAGCAAAAATACGTGCGAGAGGATGCATCCCGCAGGCTAGTCGAGTAAAAACACGTGCGAGAGGATGCATCCCGCAGGCTAGTCGAGTAAAAACACGTGCGAGGTTTTGTGGGATGCGCATGCGCAGGCTTTGTGGGATGCGCATGCGCAGGTTTTTTGGGATGCGCATGGCTAGTCGAGCAAAAACACGTGCGAGAGGATGCATCCCGCAGGCTAGTCGAGCAAAAACACGTGCGAGAGGATGCATCCCGCAGGGTAGTCGAGTAAAAACACGTGCGAGAGGATGCATCCCGCAGGCTAGTCGAGCAAAAACACGTGCGAGAGGATGCATCCCGCAGGCTAGTCGAGCAAAAACACGTGCGAGAGGATGCATCCCGCAGGCTAGTCAAGTAAAAACACGTGCGAGAGGATGCATCCCGCAGGCTAGTCGAGCACAAACACGTGCGAGAGGATGCATCCCGCAGGCTAGTCGAGTAAAAACACGTGCGAGAGGATGCATCCCGCAGGCTAGTCGAGTAAAAACACGTGCGAGAGGATGCATCCCGCAGGCTAGTCGAGCAAAAACACGTGCGAGAGGATGCATCCCGCAGGCTAGTCAAGTAAAAACACGTGCGAGAGGATGCATCCCGCAGGATAGTCGAGCACAAACACGTGCGAGAGGATGCATCCCGCAGGCTAGTCGAGCAAATACACGTGCGAGAGGATGCATCCCGCAGGCTAGTCGAGCAAAAACACGTGCGAGAGGATGCACCCCGCAGGCTAGTCGAGTAAAAACACGTGCGAGAGGATGCATCCCGCAGGCTAGTCGAGTAAAAACACGTGCGAGGTTTTGTGGGATGCGCATGCGCAGGCTTTGTGGGATGCGCATGCGCAGGTTTTTTGGGATGCGCATGGCTAGTCGAGCAAAAACACGTGCGAGAGGATGCATCCCGCAGGCTAGTCGAGCAAAAACACGTGCGAGAGGATGCATCCCGCAGGGTAGTCGAGTAAAAACACGTGCGAGAGGATGCATCCCGCAGGCTAGTCGAGCAAAAACACGTGCGAGAGGATGCATCCCGCAGGCTAGTCGAGCAAAAACACGTGCGAGAGGATGCATCCCGCAGGCTAGTCAAGTAAAAACACGTGCGAGAGGATGCATCCCGCAGGCTAGTCGAGCACAAACACGTGCGAGAGGATGCATCCCGCAGGCTAGTCGAGTAAAAACACGTGCGAGAGGATGCATCCCGCAGGCTAGTCGAGTAAAAACACGTGCGAGAGGATGCATCCCGCAGGCTAGTCGAGTAAAAACACGTGCGAGGTTTTGTGGGATGCGCATGAGCAGGTTTTTTGGGATGCGCATGCGCAGGTTTTTTGGGATGCGCATGCCTAGTCGAGCAAAAACACGTGCGAGAGGATGCATCCCGCAGGGTAGTCGAGTAAAAACACGTGCGAGGTTTTGTGGGATGCGCATGAGCAGGTTTTTTGGGATGCGCATGCGCAGGTTTTTTGGGATGCGCATGCCTAGTCGAGCAAAAACACGTGCGAGAGGATGCATCCCGCAGGGTAGTCGAGCAAAAGACGTGCGAGAGGATGCATCCCGCATGCTAGTCGAGTAAAAACACGTGCGAGAGGTTGCATCCCGCAGGCTAGTCGAGCAAAAACACGTGCGAGAGGATGCATCCCGCAGGCTAGTCGAGCAAAAACACGTGCGAGAGGATGCATCCCGCAGGCTAGTCGAGTAAAAACACGTGCGAGAGGATGCATCCCGCAGGCTAGTCGAGTAAAAACACGTGCGAGAGGATGCATCCCGCAGGCTAGTCGAGTAAAAACACGTGCGAGGTTTTGTGGGATGCGCATGAGCAGGTTTTTTGGGATGCGCATGCGCAGGTTTTTTGGGATGCGCATGCGCAGGTTTTTTGGGATGCGCATGCCTAGTCGAGCAAAAACACGTGCGAGAGGATGCATCCCGCAGGGTAGTCGAGCAAAAAGACGTGCGAGAGGATGCATCCCGCAGGCTAGTCGAGTAAAAACACGTGCGAGAGGATGCATCCCGCAGGCTAGTCGAGCAAAAACACGTGCGAGAGGATGCATCCCGCAGGCTAGTCAAGTAAAAACACGTGCGAGAGGATGCATCCCGCAGGATAGTCGAGCACAAACACGTGCGAGAGGATGCATCCCGCAGGCTAGTCGAGCAAATACACGTGCGAGAGGATGAATCCCGCAGGCTAGTCGAGCAAAAACACGTGCGAGAGGATGCATCCCGCAGGCTAGTCGAGTAAAAACACGTGCGAGAGGATGCATCCGGCAGGCTAGTCGAGTAAAAACACGTGCGAGAGGATGCATCCCGCAGGCTAGTCGAGCAAAAATACGTGCGAGAGGATGCATCCCGCAGGGTAGTCGAGTAAAAACACGTGCGAGAGGATGCATCCCGCAGGCTAGTCGAGCAAAAACACGTGCGAGAGGATGCATCCCGCAGGGTAGTCGAGTAAAAACACGTGCGAGAGGATGCACCCCGCAGGCTAGTCGAGTAAAAACACGTGCGAGAGGATGCATCCCGCAGGCTAGTCGAGTAAAAACACGTGCGAGGTTTTGTGGGATGCGCATGCGCAGGCTTTGTGGGATGCGCATGCGCAGGTTTTTTGGGATGCGCATGGCTAGTCGAGCAAAAACACGTGCGAGAGGATGCATCCCGCAGGCTAGTCGAGCAAAAACACGTGCGAGAGGATGCATCCCGCAGGGTAGTCGAGTAAAAACACGTGCGAGAGGATGCATCCCGCAGGCTAGTCGAGTAAAAACACGTGCGAGAGGATGCATCCCGCAGGCTAGTCGAGCAAAAACACGTGCGAGAGGATGCATCCCGCAGGGTAGTCGAGTAAAAACACGTGCGAGAGGATGCATCCCGCAGGCTAGTCGAGCAAAAACACGTGCGAGAGGATGCATCCCGCAGGCTAGTCGAGCAAAAACACGTGCGAGAGGATGCATCCCGCAGGCTAGTCAAGTAAAAACACGTGCGAGAGGATGCATCCCGCAGGCTAGTCGAGCACAAACACGTGCGAGAGGATGCATCCCGCAGGCTAGTCGAGCAAATACACGTGCGAGAGGATGCATCCCGCAGGCTAGTCGAGCAAAAACACGTGCGAGAGGATGCATCCCGCAGGCTAGTCGAGTAAAAACACGTGCGAGAGGATGCATCCCGCAGGCTAGTCGAGTAAAAACACGTGCGAGGTTTTGTGGGATGCGCATGCGCAGGTTTTGTGGGATGCGCATGCGCAGGTTTTTTGGGATGCGCATGGCTAGTCGAGCAAAAACACGTGCGAGAGGATGCATCCCGCAGGCTAGTCGAGCAAAAACACGTGCGAGAGGATGCATCCCGCAGGCTAGTCGAGCAAAAACACGTGCGAGAGGATGCATCCCGCAGACTAGTCGAGTAAAAACATGTGCCAGAGGATGCTTCCCGCAGGCTAGTCGAGTAAAAACACGTGCGAGAGGATGCATCCCGCAGGCTAGTCGAGTAAAAACACGTGCGAGAGGATGCATCCCGCAGGCTAGTCGAGTAAAAACACGTGCGAGAGGATGCATCCCGCAGGCTAGTCGAGTAAAAACACGTGCGAGGTTTTGTGGGATGCGCATGCGCAGGTTTTGTGGGATGCGCATGCGCAGGTTTTTTGGGATGCGCATGCCTAGTCGAGCAAAAACACGTGCGAGAGGATGCATCCCGCAGGCTAGTCGAGCAAAAACACGTGCGAGAGGATGCATCCCGCAGGCTAGTCGAGTAAAAACACGTGCGAGAGGATGCATCCCGCAGGCTAGTCGAGTAAAAACACGTGCAAGAGGATGCATCCCGCAGGCTAGTCGAGTAAAAACACGTGCGAGGTTTTGTGGGATGCGCATGCGCAGGTTTTGTGGGATGCGCATGCGCAGGTTTTTTGGGATGCGCATGCGCAGGTTTTTTGGGATGCGCATGGCTAGTCGAGCAAAAACACGTGCGAGAGGATGCATCCCGCAGGGTAGACGAGCAAAAACACGTGCGAGAGGATGCATCCCGCAGGCTAGTCGAGCAAAAACACGTGCGAGAGGATGCATCCCGCAGGCTAGTCGAGTAAAAACACGTGCGAGAGGATGCATCCCGCAGGCTAGTCGAGTAAAAACACGTGCGAGAGGATGCATCCCGCAGGCTAGTCGAGTAAAAACACGTGCGAGAGGATGCATCCCGCAGGCTAGTCGAGTAAAAACACGTGCGAGGTTTTGTGAGATGCGCATGCGCAGGTTTTGTGGGATGCGCATGGCTAGTCGAGCAAAAACACGTGCGAGAGGATGCATCCCGCAGGGTAGTCGAGTAAAAACACGTGCTAGAGGATGCATCCCGCAGGCTAGTCGAGTAAAAACACGTGCGAGAGGATGCATCCCGCAGGCTAGTCGAGCAAAAACACGTGCGAGAGGATGCATCCCGCAGGCTAGTTGAGTAAAAACACGTGCGAGAGGATGCATCCCGCAGGCTAGTCCAGTAAAAACACGTGCGAGAGGATGCATCCCGCAGGCTAGTCGAGTAAAAACACGTGCGAGAGGATGCATCCCGCAGGCTAGTCGAGTAAAAACACGTGCGAGAGGATGCATCCCGCAGGCTAGTCGAGCAAAAACACGTGCGAGAGGATGCATCCCACAGGCTAGTCGAGCAAAAACACGAGCGAGAGGATGCATCCCGCAGGCTAGTTGAGTAAAAACACGTGCGAGAGGATGCATCCCGCAGGCTAGTCGAGTAAAAACACGTGCGAGAGGATGCATCCCGCAGGCTAGTCGAGTAAAAACACGTGCGAGGTTTTGTGGGATGCGCATGCGCAGGTTTTGTGGGATGCGCATGCGCAGGTTTTTTTGGGATGCGCATGGCTAGTCGAGCAAAAACACGTGCGAGAGGATGCATCCCGCAGGCTAGTCGAGCAAAAACACGTGCGAGAGGATGCATCCCGCAGGCTAGTCGAGTAAAAACACGTGCGAGAGGATGCATCCGGCAGGCTAGTCGAGTAAAAACACGTGCGAGAGGATGCATCCCGCAGGCTAGTCGAGCAAAAACACGTGCGAGAGGATGCATCCCGCAGGGTAGTCGAGTAAAAACACGTGCGAGAGGATGCACCCCGCAGGCTAGTCGAGTAAAAACACGTGCGAGAGGATGCATCCCGCAGGCTAGTCGAGCAATAACACGTGCGAGAGGATGCATCCCGCAGGCTAGTCGAGCAAAAACACGTGCGAGAGGATGCATCCCGCAGGCTAGTCAAGTAAAAACACGTGCGAGAGGATGCATCCCGCAGGCTAGTCGAGCACAAACACGTGCGAGAGGATGCATCCCGCAGGCTAGTCGAGCAAATACACGTGCGAGAGGATGCATCCCGCAGGCTAGTCGAGCAAAAACACGTGCGAGAGGATGCATCCCGCAGGCTAGTCGAGCAAAAACACGTGCGAGAGGATGCATCCCGCAGACTAGTCGAGTAAAAACACGTGCGAGAGGATGCTTCCCGCAGGCTAGTCGAGTAAAAACACGTGCGAGAGGATGCATCCCGCAGGCTAGTCGAGTAAAAACACGTGCGAGAGGATGCATCCCGCAGGCTAGTCGAGTAAAAACACGTGCGAGAGGATGCATCCCGCAGGCTAGTCGAGTAAAAACACGTGCGAGGTTTTGTGGGATGCGCATGAGCAGGTTTTTTGGGATGCGCATGCGCAGGTTTTTTGGGATGCGCATGCGCAGGTTTTTTGGGATGCGCATGCCTAGTCGAGCAAAAACACGTGCGAGAGGATGCATCCCGCAGGGTAGTCGAGCAAAAAGACGTGCGAGAGGATGCATCCCGCAGGCTAGTCGAGTAAAAACACGTGCGAGAGGATGCATCCCGCAGGCTAGTCGAGCAAAAACACGTGCGAGAGGATGCATCCCGCAGGCTAGTCGAGTAAAAACACGTGCGAGAGGATGCATCCCGCCGGCTAGTCGAGTAAAAACACGTGCGAGGTTTTGTGGGATGCGCATGCGCAGGTTTTGTGGGATGCGCATGCGCAGGTTTTTTGGGATGCGCATGGCTAGTCGAGCAAAAACACGTGCGAGAGGATGCATCCCGCAGGCTAGTCGAGCAAATACACGTGCGAGAGGATGCATCCCGCAGGCTAGTCGAGCAAAAACACGTGCGAGAGGATGCATCCCGCAGGCTAGTCGAGCAAAAACACGTGCGAGAGGATGCATCCCGCAGACTAGTCGAGTAAAAACACGTGCGAGAGGATGCTTCCCGCAGGCTAGTCGAGTAAAAACACGTGCGAGAGGATGCATCCCGCAGGCTAGTCGAGTAAAAACACGTGCGAGAGGATGCATCCCGCAGGCTAGTCGAGTAAAAACACGTGCGAGAGGATGCATCCCGCAGGCTAGTCGAGTAAAAACACGTGCGAGGTTTTGTGGGATGCGCATGAGCAGGTTTTTTGGGATGCGCATGCGCAGGTTTTTTGGGATGCGCATGCGCAGGTTTTTTGGGATGCGCATGCCTAGTCGAGCAAAAACACGTGCGAGAGGATGCATCCCGCAGGGTAGTCGAGCAAAAAGACGTGCGAGAGGATGCATCCCGCAGGCTAGTCGAGTAAAAACACGTGCGAGAGGATGCATCCCGCAGGCTAGTCGAGCAAAAACACGTGCGAGAGGATGCATCCCGCAGGCTAGTCAAGTAAAAACACGTGCGAGAGGATGCATCCCGCAGGATAGTCGAGCACAAACACGTGCGAGAGGATGCATCCCGCAGGCTAGTCGAGTAAAAACACGTGCGAGAGGATGCATCCCGCAGGCTAGTCGAGTAAAAACACGTGCGAGGTTTTGTGGGATGCGCATGCGCAGGCTTTGTGGGATGCGCATGCGCAGGTTTTTTGGGATGCGCATGGCTAGTCGAGCAAAAACACGTGCGAGAGGATGCATCCCGCAGGCTAGTCGAGCAAAAACACGTGCGAGAGGATGCATCCCGCAGGGTAGTCGAGTAAAAACACGTGCGAGAGGATGCATCCCGCAGGCTAGTCGAGCAAAAACACGTGCGAGAGGATGCATCCCGCAGGCTAGTCGAGCAAAAACACGTGCGAGAGGATGCATCCCGCAGGCTAGTCAAGTAAAAACACGTGCGAGAGGATGCATCCCGCAGGCTAGTCGAGCACAAACACGTGCGAGAGGATGCATCCCGCAGGCTAGTCGAGTAAAAACACGTGCGAGAGGATGCATCCCGCAGGCTAGTCGAGTAAAAACACGTGCGAGAGGATGCATCCCGCAGGCTAGTCGAGCAAAAACACGTGCGAGAGGATGCATCCCGCAGGCTAGTCAAGTAAAAACACGTGCGAGAGGATGCATCCCGCAGGATAGTCGAGCACAAACACGTGCGAGAGGATGCATCCCGCAGGCTAGTCGAGCAAATACACGTGCGAGAGGATGCATCCCGCAGGCTAGTCGAGCAAAAACACGTGCGAGAGGATGCACCCCGCAGGCTAGTCGAGTAAAAACACGTGCGAGAGGATGCATCCCGCAGGCTAGTCGAGTAAAAACACGTGCGAGGTTTTGTGGGATGCGCATGCGCAGGCTTTGTGGGATGCGCATGCGCAGGTTTTTTGGGATGCGCATGGCTAGTCGAGCAAAAACACGTGCGAGAGGATGCATCCCGCAGGCTAGTCGAGCAAAAACACGTGCGAGAGGATGCATCCCGCACGGTAGTCGAGTAAAAACACGTGCGAGAGGATGCATCCCGCAGGCTAGTCGAGCAAAAACACGTGCGAGAGGATGCATCCCGCAGGCTAGTCCAGCAAAAACACGTGCGAGAGGATGCATCCCGCAGGCTAGTCAAGTAAAAACACGTGCGAGAGGATGCATCCCGCAGGCTAGTCGAGCACAAACACGTGCGAGAGGATGCATCCCGCAGGCTAGTCGAGTAAAAACACGTGCGAGAGGATGCATCCCGCAGGCTAGTCGAGTAAAAACACGTGCGAGAGGATGCATCCCGCAGGCTAGTCGAGTAAAAACACGTGCGAGGTTTTGTGGGATGCGCATGAGCAGGTTTTTTGGGATGCGCATGCGCAGGTTTTTTGGGATGCGCATGCCTAGTCGAGCAAAAACACGTGCGAGAGGATGCATCCCGCAGGGTAGTCGAGCAAAAAGACGTGCGAGAGGATGCATCCCGCAGGCTAGTCGAGTAAAAACACGTGCGAGAGGATGCATCCCGCAGGCTAGTCGAGCAAAAACACGTGCGAGAGGATGCATCCCGCAGGCTAGTCGAGCAAAAACACGTGCGAGAGGATGCATCCCGCAGGCTAGTCGAGTAAAAACACGTGCGAGAGGATGCATCCCGCAGGCTAGTCGAGTAAAAACACGTGCGAGAGGATGCATCCCGCAGGCTAGTCGAGTAAAAACACGTGCGAGGTTTTGTGGGATGCGCATGAGCAGGTTTTTTGGGATGCGCATGCGCAGGTTTTTTGGGATGCGCATGCGCAGGTTTTTTGGGATGCGCATGCCTAGTCGAGCAAAAACACGTGCGAGAGGATGCATCCCGCAGGGTAGTCGAGCAAAAAGACGTGCGAGAGGATGCATCCCGCAGGCTAGTCGAGTAAAAACACGTGCGAGAGGATGCATCCCGCAGGCTAGTCGAGCAAAAACACGTGCGAGAGGATGCATCCCGCAGGCTAGTCAAGTAAAAACACGTGCGAGAGGATGCATCCCGCAGGATAGTCGAGCACAAACACGTGCGAGAGGATGCATCCCGCAGGCTAGTCGAGCAAATACACGTGCGAGAGGATGCATCCCGCAGGGTAGTCGAGTAAAAACACGTGCGAGAGGATGCATCCCGCAGGCTAGTCGAGCAAAAACACGTGCGAGAGGATGCATCCCGCAGGGTAGTCGAGTAAAAACACGTGCGAGAGGATGCACCCCGCAGGCTAGTCGAGTAAAAACACGTGCGAGAGGATGCATCCCGCAGGCTAGTCGAGTAAAAACACGTGCGAGGTTTTGTGGGATGCGCATGCGCAGGCTTTGTGGGATGCGCATGCGCAGGTTTTTTGGGATGCGCATGGCTAGTCGAGCAAAAACACGTGCGAGAGGATGCATCCCGCAGGCTAGTCGAGCAAAAACACGTGCGAGAGGATGCATCCCGCAGGGTAGTCGAGTAAAAACACGTGCGAGAGGATGCATCCCGCAGGCTAGTCGAGTAAAAACACGTGCGAGAGGATGCATCCCGCAGGCTAGTCGAGCAAAAACACGTGCGAGAGGATGCATCCCGCAGGGTAGTCGAGTAAAAACACGTGCGAGAGGATGCATCCCGCAGGCTAGTCGAGCAAAAACACGTGCGAGAGGATGCATCCCGCAGGCTAGTCGAGCAAAAACACGTGCGAGAGGATGCATCCCGCAGGCTAGTCAAGTAAAAACACGTGCGAGAGGATGCATCCCGCAGGCTAGTCGAGCACAAACACGTGCGAGAGGATGCATCCCGCAGGCTAGTCGAGCAAATACACGTGCGAGAGGATGCATCCCGCAGGCTAGTCGAGCAAAAACACGTGCGAGAGGATGCATCCCGCAGGCTAGTCGAGTAAAAACACGTGCGAGAGGATGCATCCCGCAGGCTAGTCGAGTAAAAACACGTGCGAGGTTTTGTGGGATGCGCATGCGCAGGTTTTGTGGGATGCGCATGCGCAGGTTTTTTGGGATGCGCATGGCTAGTCGAGCAAAAACACGTGCGAGAGGATGCATCCCGCAGGCTAGTCGAGCAAAAACACGTGCGAGAGGATGCATCCCGCAGGCTAGTCGAGCAAAAACACGTGCGAGAGGATGCATCCCGCAGACTAGTCGAGTAAAAACATGTGCCAGAGGATGCTTCCCGCAGGCTAGTCGAGTAAAAACACGTGCGAGAGGATGCATCCCGCAGGCTAGTCGAGTAAAAACACGTGCGAGAGGATGCATCCCGCAGGCTAGTCGAGTAAAAACACGTGCGAGAGGATGCATCCCGCAGGCTAGTCGAGTAAAAACACGTGCGAGGTTTTGTGGGATGCGCATGCGCAGGTTTTGTGGGATGCGCATGCGCAGGTTTTTTGGGATGCGCATGCCTAGTCGAGCAAAAACACGTGCGAGAGGATGCATCCCGCAGGCTAGTCGAGCAAAAACACGTGCGAGAGGATGCATCCCGCAGGCTAGTCGAGTAAAAACACGTGCGAGAGGATGCATCCCGCAGGCTAGTCGAGTAAAAACACGTGCAAGAGGATGCATCCCGCAGGCTAGTCGAGTAAAAACACGTGCGAGGTTTTGTGGGATGCGCATGCGCAGGTTTTGTGGGATGCGCATGCGCAGGTTTTTTGGGATGCGCATGGCTAGTCGAGCAAAAACACGTGCGAGAGGATGCATCCCGCAGGGTAGACGAGCAAAAACACGTGCGAGAGGATGCATCCCGCAGGCTAGTCGAGCAAAAACACGTGCGAGAGGATGCATCCTGCAGGCTAGTGGAGTAAAAACACGTGCGAGAGGATGCATCCCGCAGGCTAGTCGAGTAAAAACACGTGCGAGAGGATGCATCCCGCAGGCTAGTCGAGTAAAAACACGTGCGAGGTTTTGTGAGATGCGCATGCGCAGGTTTTGTGGGATGCGCATGCGCAGGTTTTTTGGGATGCGCATGCGCAGGTTTTTGGGGATGCGCATGGCTAGTCGAGCAAAAACACGTGCGAGAGGATGCATCCCGCAGGGTAGTCGAGTAAAAACACGTGCGAGAGGATGCATCCCGCAGGCTAGTCGAGTAAAAACACGTGCGAGAGGATGCATCCCGCAGGCTAGTCGAGCAAAAACACGTGCGAGAGGATGCATCCCGCAGGCTAGTTGAGTAAAAACACGTGCGAGAGGATGCATCCCGCAGGCTAGTCGAGTAAAAACACGTGCGAGAGGATGCATCCCGCAGGCTAGTCGAGTAAAAACACGTGCGAGAGGATGCATCCCGCAGGCTAGTCGAGTAAAAACACGTGCGAGAGGATGCATCCCGCAGGCTAGTCGAGCAAAAACACGTGCGAGAGGATGCATCCCACAGGCTAGTCGAGCAAAAACACGTGCGAGAGGATGCATCCCGCAGGCTAGTTGAGTAAAAACACGTGCGAGAGGATGCATCCCGCAGGCTAGTCGAGTAAAAACACGTGCGAGGTTTTGTGGGATGCGCATGCGCAGGTTTTGTGGGATGCGCATGCGTAGGTTTTTTGGGATGCGCATGGCTAGTCGAGCAAAAACACGTGCGAGAGGATGCATCCCGCAGGCTAGTCGAGCAAAAACACGTGCGAGAGGATGCATCCCGCAGGCTAGTCGAGCAAAAACACGTGCGAGAGGATGCATCCCGCAGGCTAGTCGAGTAAAAACACGTGCGAGAGGATGCATCCGGCAGGCTAGTCGAGTAAAAACACGTGCGAGAGGATGCATCCCGCAGGCTAGTCGAGCAAATACACGTGCGAGAGGATGCATCCCGCAGGCTAGTCGAGCAAAAACACGTGCGAGAGGATGCATCCCGCAGGCTAGTCGAGCAAAAACACGTGCGAGAGGATGCATCCCGCAGACTAGTCGAGTAAAAACACGTGCGAGAGGATGCTACCCGCAGGCTAGTCGAGTAAAAACACGTGCGAGAGGATGCATCCCGCAGGCTAGTCGAGTAAAAACACGTGCGAGAGGATGCATCCCGCAGGCTAGTCGAGTAAAAACACGTGCGAGAGGATGCATCCCGCAGGCTAGTCGAGTAAAAACACGTGCGAGGTTTTGTGGGATGCGCATGAGCAGGTTTTTTGGGATGCGCATGCGCAGATTTTTTGGGATGCGCATGCGCAGGTTTTTTGGGATGCGCATGCCTAGTCGAGCAAAAACACGTGCGAGAGGATGCATCCCGCAGGGTAGTCGAGCAAAAAGACGTGCGAGAGGATGCATCCCGCAGTCTAGTCGAGTAAAAACACGTGCGAGAGGATGCATCCCGCAGGCTAGTCGAGCAAAAACACGTGCGAGAGGATGCATCCCGCAGGCTAGTCCAGTAAAAACACGTGCGAGAGGATGCATCCCGCAGGCTAGTCGAGCACAAACACGTGCGAGAGGATGCATCCCGCAGGCTAGTCGAGCAAATACACGTGCGAGAGGATGCATCCCGCAGGCTAGTCGAGCAAAAACACGTGCGAGAGGATGCATCCCGCAGGGTAGTCGAGCAAAAACACGTGCGAGAGGATGCATCCCGCAGGCTAGTCGAGTAAAAACACGTGCGAGAGGATGCATCCCGCAGGCTAGTCGAGCAAAAACACGTGCGAGAGGATGCATCCCGCAGGCTAGTCGAGTAAAAACACGTGCGAGAGGATGCATCCCGCAGGCTAGTCGAGTAAAAACACGTGCGAGAGGATGCATCCCGCAGGCTAGTCGAGTAAAAACACGTGCGAGAGGATGCATCCCGCAGGCTAGTCGAGTAAAAACACGTGCGAGAGGATGCATCCCGCAGGCTAGTCGAGCAAAAACACGTGCGAGAGGATGCATCCCGCAGGCTAGTCGAGCAAAAACACGTGCGAGAGGATGCATCCCGCAGGCTAGTCGAGCAAAAACACGTGCGAGAGGATGCATCCCGCAGACTAGTCGAGTAAAAACACGTGCGAGAGGATGCTTCCCGCAGGCTAGTCGAGTAAAAACACGTGCGAGAGGATGCATCCCGCAGGCTAGTCGAGTAAAAACACGTGCGAGAGGATGCATCCCGCAGGCTAGTCGAGTAAAAACACGTGCGAGAGGATGCATCCCGCAGGCTAGTCGAGTAAAAACACGTGCGAGGTTTTGTGGGATGCGCATGAGCAGGTTTTTTGGGATGCGCATGCGCAGATTTTTTGGGATGCGCATGCGCAGGTTTTTTGGGATGCGCATGCCTAGTCGAGCAAAAACACGTGCGAGAGGATGCATCCCGCAGGGTAGTCGAGCAAAAAGACGTGCGAGAGGATGCATCCCGCAGTCTAGTCGAGTAAAAACACGTGCGAGAGGATGCATCCCGCAGGCTAGTCGAGCAAAAACACGTGCGAGAGGATGCATCCCGCAGGCTAGTCAAGTAAAAACACGTGCGAGAGGATGCATCCCGCAGGCTAGTCGAGCACAAACACGTGCGAGAGGATGCATCCCGCAGGCTAGTCGAGCAAATACACGTGCGAGAGGATGCATCCCGCAGGCTAGTCGAGCAAAAACACGTGCGAGAGGATGCATCCCGCAGGGTAGTCGAGCAAAAACACGTGCGAGAGGATGCATCCCGCAGGCTAGTCGAGTAAAAACACGTGCGAGAGGATGCATCCCGCAGGCTAGTCGAGCAAAAACACGTGCGAGAGGATGCATCCCGCAGGCTAGTCGAGTAAAAACACGTGCGAGAGGATGCATCCCGCAGGCTAGTCGAGTAAAAACACGTGCGAGGTTTTGTGGGATGCGCATGCGCAGGTTTTTTGGGATGCGCATGCCTAGTCGAGCAAAAACACGTGCGAGAGGATGCATCCCGCAGCTAGTCGAGCAAAAACACGTGCGAGAGGATGCATCCCGCAGCTAGTCGAGCAAAAACACGTGCGAGAGGATGCATCCCGCAGGCTAGTCGAGTAAAAACACGTGCGAGAGGATGCATCCCGCAGGCTAGTCGAGTAAAAACACGTGCAAGAGGATGCATCCCGCAGGCTAGTCGAGTAAAAAACACGTGCGAGGTTTTGTGGGATGCGCATGCGCAGGTTTTGTGGGATGCGCATGCGCAGGTTTTTTGGGATGCGCATGCGCAGGTTTTTTGGGATGCGCATGGCTAGTCGAGCAAAAACACGTGCGAGAGGATGCATCTCGCAGGGTAGACGAGCAAAAACACGTGCGAGAGGATGCATCCCGCAGGCTAGTCGAGCAAAAACACGTGCGAGAGGATGCATCCCGCAGGCTAGTCGAGTAAAAACACGTGCGAGAGGATGCATCCCGCAGGCTAGTCGAGTAAAAACACGTGCGAGAGGATGCATCGCGCAGGCTAGTCGAGTAAAAACACGTGCGAGGTTTTGTGGGATGCGCATGCGCAGGTTTTGTGGGATGCGCATGCGCAGGTTTTTTGGGATGCGCATGCGCAGGTTTTTGCGGATGCGCATGGATAGTCGAGCAAAAACACGTGCGAGAGGATGCATCCCGCAGGGTAGTCGAGTAAAAACACGTGCTACAGGATGCATCCCGCAGGCTAGTCGAGTAAAAACACGTGCGAGAGGATGCATCCCGCAGGCTAGTCGAGCAAAAACACGTGCGAGAGGATGCATCCCGCAGGCTAGTTGAGTAAAAACACGTGCGAGAGGATGCATCCCGCAGGCTAGTCGAGTAAAAACACGTGCGAGAGGATGCATCCCGCAGGCTAGTCGAGTAAAAACACGTGCGAGAGGATGCATCCCGCAGGCTAGTCGAGCAAAAACACGTGCGAGAGGATGCATCCCGCAGACTAGTCGAGTAAAAACACGTGCGAGAGGATGCATCCCGCAGCTAGTCGAGCAAAAACACGTGCGAGAGGATGCATCCCGCAGCTAGTCGAGCAAAAACACGTGCGAGAGGATGCATCCCGCAGGCTAGTCGAGTAAAAACACGTGCGAGAGGATGCATCCCGCAGGCTAGTCGAGTAAAAACACGTGCAAGAGGATGCATCCCGCAGGCTAGTCGAGTAAAAAACACGTGCGAGGTTTTGTGGGATGCGCATGCGCAGGTTTTGTGGGATGCGCATGCGCAGGTTTTTTGGGATGCGCATGCGCAGGTTTTTTGGGATGCGCATGGCTAGTCGAGCAAAAACACGTGCGAGAGGATGCATCTCGCAGGGTAGACGAGCAAAAACACGTGCGAGAGGATGCATCCCGCAGGCTAGTCGAGCAAAAACACGTGCGAGAGGATGCATCCCGCAGGCTAGTCGAGTAAAAACACGTGCGAGAGGATGCATCCCGCAGGCTAGTCGAGTAAAAACACGTGCGAGAGGATGCATCGCGCAGGCTAGTCGAGTAAAAACACGTGCGAGGTTTTGTGGGATGCGCATGCGCAGGTTTTGTGGGATGCGCATGCGCAGGTTTTTTGGGATGCGCATGCGCAGGTTTTTGCGGATGCGCATGGATAGTCGAGCAAAAACACGTGCGAGAGGATGCATCCCGCAGGGTAGTCGAGTAAAAACACGTGCTACAGGATGCATCCCGCAGGCTAGTCGAGTAAAAACACGTGCGAGAGGATGCATCCCGCAGGCTAGTCGAGCAAAAACACGTGCGAGAGGATGCATCCCGCAGGCTAGTTGAGTAAAAACACGTGCGAGAGGATGCATCCCGCAGGCTAGTCGAGTAAAAACACGTGCGAGAGGATGCATCCCGCAGGCTAGTCGAGTAAAAACACGTGCGAGAGGATGCATCCCGCAGGCTAGTCGAGCAAAAACACGTGCGAGAGGATGCATCCCGCAGACTAGTCGAGTAAAAACACGTGCGAGAGGATGCTTCCCGCAGGCTAGTCGAGTAAAAACACGTGCGAGAGGATGCATCCCGCAGGCTAGTCGAGTAAAAACACGTGCGAGAGGATGCATCCCGCAGGCTAGTCGAGTAAAAACACGTGCGAGAGGATGCATCCCGCAGGCTAGTCGAGTAAAAACACGTGCGAGAGGATGCATCCCGCCGGCTAGTCGAGTAAAAACACGTGCGAGGTTTTGTGGGATGCGCATGCGCAGGTTTTGTGGGATGCGCATGCGCAGGTTTTTTGGGATGCGCATGGCTAGTCGAGCAAAAACACGTGCGAGAGGATGCATCCCGCAGGCTAGTCGAGCAAAAACACGTGCGAGAGGATGCATCCCGCAGGCTAGTCGAGCAAAAACACGTGCGAGAGGATGCATCCCGCAGGCTAGTCGAGTAAAAACACGTGCGAGAGGATGCATCCCGCAGGCTAGTCGAGCAAAAACACGTGCGAGAGGATGCATCCCGCAGGCTAGTCGAGCAAAAACACGTGCGAGAGGATGCATCCCGCAGGCTAGTCGAGCAAAAACACGTGCGAGAGGATGCATCCCGCAGGCTAGTTGAGTAAAAACACGTGCGAGAGGATGCATCCCGCAGGCTAGTCGAGTAAAAACACGTGCGAGAGGATGCATCCCGCAGGCTAGTCGAGTAAAAACACGTGCGAGAGGATGCATCCCGCAGGCTAGTCGAGTAAAAACACGTGCGAGAGGATGCATCCCGCAGGCTAGTCGAGCAAAAACACGTGCGAGAGGATGCATCCCACAGGCTAGTCGAGCAAAAACACGTGCGAGAGGATGCATCCCGCAGGCTAGTTGAGTAAAAACACGTGCGAGAGGATGCATCCCGCAGGCTAGTCGAGTAAAAACACGTGCGAGGTTTTGTGGGATGCGCATGCGCAGGTTTTGTGGGATGCGCATGCGTAGGTTTTTTGGGATGCGCATGGCTAGTCGAGCAAAAACACGTGCGAGAGGATGCATCCCGCAGGCTAGTCGAGCAAAAACACGTGCGAGAGGATGCATCCCGCAGGCTAGTCGAGCAAAAACACGTGCGAGAGGATGCATCCCGCAGGCTAGTCGAGTAAAAACACGTGCGAGAGGATGCATCCGGCAGGCTAGTCGAGTAAAAACACGTGCGAGAGGATGCATCCCGCAGGCTAGTCGAGCAAATACACGTGCGAGAGGATGCATCCCGCAGGCTAGTCGAGCAAAAACACGTGCGAGAGGATGCATCCCGCAGGCTAGTCGAGCAAAAACACGTGCGAGAGGATGCATCCCGCAGACTAGTCGAGTAAAAACACGTGCGAGAGGATGCTTCCCGCAGGCTAGTCGAGTAAAAACACGTGCGAGAGGATGCATCCCGCAGGCTAGTCGAGTAAAAACACGTGCGAGAGGATGCATCCCGCAGGCTAGTCGAGTAAAAACACGTGCGAGAGGATGCATCCCGCAGGCTAGTCGAGTAAAAACACGTGCGAGGTTTTGTGGGATGCGCATGAGCAGGTTTTTTGGGATGCGCATGCGCAGATTTTTTGGGATGCGCATGCGCAGGTTTTTTGGGATGCGCATGCCTAGTCGAGCAAAAACACGTGCGAGAGGATGCATCCCGCAGGGTAGTCGAGCAAAAAGACGTGCGAGAGGATGCATCCCGCAGTCTAGTCGAGTAAAAACACGTGCGAGAGGATGCATCCCGCAGGCTAGTCGAGCAAAAACACGTGCGAGAGGATGCATCCCGCAGGCTAGTCAAGTAAAAACACGTGCGAGAGGATGCATCCCGCAGGCTAGTCGAGCACAAACACGTGCGAGAGGATGCATCCCGCAGGCTAGTCGAGCAAATACACGTGCGAGAGGATGCATCCCGCAGGCTAGTCGAGCAAAAACACGTGCGAGAGGATGCATCCCGCAGGGTAGTCGAGCAAAAACACGTGCGAGAGGATGCATCCCGCAGGCTAGTCGAGTAAAAACACGTGCGAGAGGATGCATCCCGCAGGCTAGTCGAGCAAAAACACGTGCGAGAGGATGCATCCCGCAGGCTAGTCGAGTAAAAACACGTGCGAGAGGATGCATCCCGCAGGCTAGTCGAGTAAAAACACGTGCGAGGTTTTGTGGGATGCGCATGCGCAGGTTTTTTGGGATGCGCATGCCTAGTCGAGCAAAAACACGTGCGAGAGGATGCATCCCGCAGCTAGTCGAGCAAAAACACGTGCGAGAGGATGCATCCCGCAGCTAGTCGAGCAAAAACACGTGCGAGAGGATGCATCCCGCAGGCTAGTCGAGTAAAAACACGTGCGAGAGGATGCATCCCGCAGGCTAGTCGAGTAAAAACACGTGCAAGAGGATGCATCCCGCAGGCTAGTCGAGTAAAAACACGTGCGAGGTTTTGTGGGATGCGCATGCGCAGGTTTTGTGGGATGCGCATGCGCAGGTTTTTTGGGATGCGCATGCGCAGGTTTTTTGGGATGCGCATGCGCAGGTTTTTTGGGATGCGCATGGCTAGTCGAGCAAAAACACGTGCGAGAGGATGCATCTCGCAGGGTAGACGAGCAAAAACACGTGCGAGAGGATGCATCCCGCAGGCTAGTCGAGCAAAAACACGTGCGAGAGGATGCATCCCGCAGGCTAGTCGAGTAAAAACACGTGCGAGAGGATGCATCCCGCAGGCTAGTCGAGTAAAAACACGTGCGAGAGGATGCATCGCGCAGGCTAGTCGAGTAAAAACACGTGCGAGGTTTTGTGGGATGCGCATGCGCAGGTTTTGTGGGATGCGCATGCGCAGGTTTTTTGGGATGCGCATGCGCAGGTTTTTGCGGATGCGCATGGATAGTCGAGCAAAAACACGTGCGAGAGGATGCATCCCGCAGGGTAGTCGAGTAAAAACACGTGCTACAGGATGCATCCCGCAGGCTAGTCGAGTAAAAACACGTGCGAGAGGATGCATCCCGCAGGCTAGTCGAGCAAAAACACGTGCGAGAGGATGCATCCCGCAGGCTAGTTGAGTAAAAACACGTGCGAGAGGATGCATCCCGCAGGCTAGTCGAGTAAAAACACGTGCGAGAGGATGCATCCCGCAGGCTAGTCGAGTAAAAACACGTGCGAGAGGATGCATCCCGCAGGCTAGTCGAGCAAAAACACGTGCGAGAGGATGCATCCCGCAGACTAGTCGAGTAAAAACACGTGCGAGAGGATGCTTCCCGCAGGCTAGTCGAGTAAAAACACGTGCGAGAGGATGCATCCCGCAGGCTAGTCGAGTAAAAACACGTGCGAGAGGATGCATCCCGCAGGCTAGTCGAGTAAAAACACGTGCGAGAGGATGCATCCCGCAGGCTAGTCGAGTAAAAACACGTGCGAGAGGATGCATCCCGCCGGCTAGTCGAGTAAAAACACGTGCGAGGTTTTGTGGGATGCGCATGCGCAGGTTTTGTGGGATGCGCATGCGCAGGTTTTTTGGGATGCGCATGGCTAGTCGAGCAAAAACACGTGCGAGAGGATGCATCCCGCAGGCTAGTCGAGCAAAAACACGTGCGAGAGGATGCATCCCGCAGGCTAGTCGAGCAAAAACACGTGCGAGAGGATGCATCCCGCAGGCTAGTCGAGTAAAAACACGTGCGAGAGGATGCATCCGGCAGGCTAGTCGAGTAAAAACACGTGCGAGAGGATGCATCCCGCAGGCTAGTCGAGCAAAAACACGTGCGAGAGGATGCATCCCGCAGGCTAGTCGAGCAAAAACACGTGCGAGAGGATGCATCCCGCAGACTAGTCGAGTAAAAACACGTGCGAGAGGATGCTTCCCGCAGGCTAGTCGAGTAAAAACACGTGCGAGAGGATGCATCCCGCAGGCTAGTCGAGTAAAAACACGTGCGAGAGGATGCATCCCGCAGGCTAGTCGAGTAAAAACACGTGCGAGAGGATGCATCCCGCAGGCTAGTCGAGTAAAAACACGTGCGAGAGGATGCATCCCGCCGGCTAGTCGAGTAAAAACACGTGCGAGGTTTTGTGGGATGCGCATGCGCAGGTTTTGTGGGATGCGCATGCGCAGGTTTTTTGGGATGCGCATGGCTAGTCGAGCAAAAACACGTGCGAGAGGATGCATCCCGCAGGCTAGTCGAGCAAAAACACGTGCGAGAGGATGCATCCCGCAGGCTAGTCGAGCAAAAACACGTGCGAGAGGATGCATCCCGCAGGCTAGTCGAGCAAAAACACGTGCGAGAGGATGCATCCCGCAGGGTAGTCGAGTAAAAACACGTGCGAGAGGATGCATCCCGCAGGCTAGTCGAGCAAAAACACGTGCGAGAGGATGCATCCAGCAGGGTAGTCGAGTAAAAACACGTGCGAGAGGATGCACCCCGCAGGCTAGTCGAGTAAAAACACGTGCGAGACGATGCATCCCGCAGGCTAGTCGAGCAAAAACACGTGCGAGAGGATGCATCCCGCAGGCTAGTCGAGCAAAAACACGTGCGAGAGGATGCATCCCGCAGGCTAGTCAAGTAAAAACACGTGCGAGAGGATGCATCCCGCAGGCTAGTCGAGCACAAACACGTGCGAGAGGATGCATCCCGCAGGCTAGTCGAGCAAATACACGTGCGAGAGGATGCATCCCGCATGCTAGTCGAGCAAAAACACGTGCGAGAGGATGCATCCCGCAGGCTAGTCGAGCAAAAACACGTGCGAGAGGATGCATCCCGCAGACTAGTCGAGTAAAAACACGTGCGAGAGGATGCTTCCCGCAGGCTGGTCGAGTAAAAACACGTGCGAGAGGATGCATCCCGCAGGCTAGTCGAGTAAAAACACGTGCGAGAGGATGCATCCCGCAGGCTAGTCGAGTAAAAACACGTGCGAGAGGATGCATCCCGCAGGCTAGTCGAGTAAAAACACGTGCGAGGTTTTGTGGGATGCGCATGAGCAGGTTTTTTGGGATGCGCATGAGCAGGTTTTTTGGGATGCGCATGCGCAGGTTTTTTGGGATGCGCATGCCTAGTCGAGCAAAAACACGTGCGAGAGGATGCATCCCGCAGGCTAGTCGAGCAAAAAGACGTGCGAGAGGATGCATCCCGCAGGCTAGTCGAGTAAAAACACGTGCGAGAGGATGCATCCCGCAGGCTAGTCGAGTAAAAACACGTGCGAGAGGATGCATCCCGCATGCTAGTCGAGTAAAAATACGTGCGAGGTTTTGTGGGATGCGCATGCGCAGGTTTTTTGGGATGCGCATGGCTAGTCGAGCAAAAACACGTGCGAGAGGATGCATCCCGCAGGCTAGTCGAGCAAAAACACGTGCGAGAGGATGCATCCCGCAGGCTAGTCGAGTAAAAACACGTGCGGGAGGATGCATCCCGCAGGCTAGTCGAGTAAAAACACGTACGAGAGGATGCATCCCGCAGGCTAGTCGAGCAAAAACACGTGCGAGAGGATGCATCCCGCAGGCTAGTCGAGTAAAAACACGTGCGAGAGGATGAATCCCGCAGGCTAGTCGAGTAAAAACACGTGCGAGAGGATGCATCCCGCAGGCTAGTCGAGCAAAAACACGTGCGAGAGGATGCATCCCGCAGGCTAGTCGAGCAAAAACACGTGCGAGAGGATGCATCCCGCAGGCTAGTCGAGTAAAAACACGTGCGAGAGGATGCATCCTGCAGGCTAGTCGAGTAAAAACACGTGCGAGAGGATGCATCCCGCAGGCTAGTCGAGTAAAAACACGTGCGAGAGGATGCATCCCGCAGGCTAGTCGAGTAAAAACACGTGCGAGGTTTTGTGGGATGCGCATGCGCAGGTTTTTTGGGATGCGCATGCGCAGGTTTTTTGGGATGCGCATGCCTAGTCGAGCAAAAACACGTGCGAGAGGATGCATCCCGCAGGCTAGTCGAGCAAAAACACGTGCGAGAGGATGCATCCCGCAGGCTAGTCGAGTAAAAACACGTGCGAGAGGATGCATCCTGCAGGCTAGTCGAGTAAAAACACGTGCGAGAGGATGCATCCCGCAGGCTAGTCGAGTAAAAACACGTGCGAGAGGATGCATCCCGCCGGCTAGTCGAGTAAAAACACGTGCGAGGTTTTGTGGGATGCGCATGCGCAGGTTTTGTGGGATGCGCATGCGCAGGTTTTTTGGGATGCGCATGGCTAGTCGAGCAAAAACACGTGCGAGAGGATGCATCCCGCAGGCTAGTCGAGCAAAAACACGTGCGAGAGGATGCATCCCGCAGGCTAGTCGAGCAAAAACACGTGCGAGAGGATGCATCCCGCAGGCTAGTCGAGTAAAAACACGTGCGAGAGGATGCATCCGGCAGGCTAGTCGAGTAAAAACACGTGCGAGAGGATGCATCCCGCAGGCTAGTCGAGCAAAAACACGTGCGAGAGGATGCATCCCGCAGGGTAGTCGAGTAAAAACACGTGCGAGAGGATGCATCCCGCAGGCTAGTCGAGCAAAAACACGTGCGAGAGGATGCATCCAGCAGGGTAGTCGAGTAAAAACACGTGCGAGAGGATGCACCCCGCAGGCTAGTCGAGTAAAAACACGTGCGAGACGATGCATCCCGCAGGCTAGTCGAGCAAAAACACGTGCGAGAGGATGCATCCCGCAGGCTAGTCGAGCAAAAACACGTGCGAGAGGATGCATCCCGCAGGCTAGTCAAGTAAAAACACGTGCGAGAGGATGCATCCCGCAGGCTAGTCGAGCACAAACACGTGCGAGAGGATGCATCCCGCAGGCTAGTCGAGCAAATACACGTGCGAGAGGATGCATCCCGCATGCTAGTCGAGCAAAAACACGTGCGAGAGGATGCATCCCGCAGGCTAGTCGAGCAAAAACACGTGCGAGAGGATGCATCCCGCAGACTAGTCGAGTAAAAACACGTGCGAGAGGATGCTTCCCGCAGGCTGGTCGAGTAAAAACACGTGCGAGAGGATGCATCCCGCAGGCTAGTCGAGTAAAAACACGTGCGAGAGGATGCATCCCGCAGGCTAGTCGAGTAAAAACACGTGCGAGAGGATGCATCCCGCAGGCTAGTCGAGTAAAAACACGTGCGAGGTTTTGTGGGATGCGCATGAGCAGGTTTTTTGGGATGCGCATGAGCAGGTTTTTTGGGATGCGCATGCGCAGGTTTTTTGGGATGCGCATGCCTAGTCGAGCAAAAACACGTGCGAGAGGATGCATCCCGCAGGCTAGTCGAGCAAAAAGACGTGCGAGAGGATGCATCCCGCAGGCTAGTCGAGTAAAAACACGTGCGAGAGGATGCATCCCGCAGGCTAGTCGAGTAAAAACACGTGCGAGAGGATGCATCCCGCATGCTAGTCGAGTAAAAATACGTGCGAGGTTTTGTGGGATGCGCATGCGCAGGCTTTGTGGGATGCGCATGCGCAGGTTTTTTGGGATGCGCATGGCTAGTCGAGCAAAAACACGTGCGAGAGGATGCATCCCGCAGGCTAGTCGAGCAAAAACACGTGCGAGAGGATGCATCCCGCAGGCTAGTCGAGTAAAAACACGTGCGGGAGGATGCATCCCGCAGGCTAGTCGAGTAAAAACACGTACGAGAGGATGCATCCCGCAGGCTAGTCGAGCAAAAACACGTGCGAGAGGATGCATCCCGCAGGCTAGTCGAGTAAAAACACGTGCGAGAGGATGAATCCCGCAGGCTAGTCGAGTAAAAACACGTGCGAGAGGATGCATCCCGCAGGCTAGTCGAGCAAAAACACGTGCGAGAGGATGCATCCCGCAGGCTAGTCGAGCAAAAACACGTGCGAGAGGATGCATCCCGCAGGCTAGTCGAGTAAAAACACGTGCGAGAGGATGCATCCTGCAGGCTAGTCGAGTAAAAACACGTGCGAGAGGATGCATCCCGCAGGCTAGTCGAGTAAAAACACGTGCGAGAGGATGCATCCCGCAGGCTAGTCGAGTAAAAACACGTGCGAGGTTTTGTGGGATGCGCATGCGCAGGTTTTTTGGGATGCGCATGCGCAGGTTTTTTGGGATGCGCATGCCTAGTCGAGCAAAAACACGTGCGAGAGGATGCATCCCGCAGGCTAGTCGAGCAAAAACACGTGCGAGAGGATGCATCCCGCAGGCTAGTCGAGCAAAAACACGTGCGAGAGGATGCATCCCGCAGGCTAGTCGAGTAAAAACACGTGCGAGAGGATGCATCCTGCAGGCTAGTCGAGTAAAAACACGTGCGAGAGGATGCATCCCGCAGGCTAGTCGAGTAAAAACACGTGCGAGAGGATGCATCCCGCAGGCTAGTCGAGTAAAAACACGTGCGAGAGGATGCATCCCGCAGGCTAGTCGAGTAAAAACACGTGCGAGGTTTTGTGGGATACGCATGCGCAGGTTTTTTGGGATGCGCATGCGCAGGTTTTTTGGGATGCGCATGGCTAGTCGAGCAAAAACACGTGCGAGAGGATGCATCCCGCAGTGTAGTCGAGTAAAAACACGTGCGAGAGGATGCATCCCGCAGGCTAGTCGAGTAAAAACACGTGCGGGAGGATGCATCCCGCAGGCTAGTCGAGCAAAAACACGTGCGAGAGGATGCATCCCGCAGGCTAGTCGAGCAATAACACGTGCGAGAGGATGCATCCCGCAGGCTAGGCTAGTAAAAACACGTGCGAGAGGATGCATCCCGCAGGCTAGTCGAGCACAAACACGTGCGAGAGGATGCATCCCGCAGGCTAGTCGAGCAAATACACGTGCGAGAGGATGCATCCCGCAGGCTAGTCGAGCAAAAACACGTGCGAGGTTTTGTGGGATGCGCATGCGCAGGTTTTTTGGGATGCGCATGCGCAGGTTTTTTGGGATGCGCATGCCTAGTCGAGCAAAAACACGTGCGAGAGGATGCATCCCGCAGGCTAGTCGAGCAAAAACACGTGCGAGAGGATGCATCCCGCAGGCTAGTCGAGTAAAAACACGTGCGAGAGGATGCATCCCGCAGGCTAGTCGAGTAAAAACACGTGCGAGGTTTTGTGGGATACGCATGCGCAGGTTTTTTGGGATGCGCATGCGCAGGTTTTTTGGGATGCGCATGGCTAGTCGAGCAAAAACACGTGCGAGAGGATGCATCCCGCAGTGTAGTCGAGTAAAAACACGTGCGAGAGGATGCATCCCGCAGGCTAGTCGAGTAAAAACACGTGCGGGAGGATGCATCCCGCAGGCTAGTCGAGCAAAAACACGTGCGAGAGGATGCATCCCGCAGGCTAGTCGAGCAATAACACGTGCGAGAGGATGCATCCCGCAGGCTAGGCTAGTAAAAACACGTGCGAGAGGATGCATCCCGCAGGCTAGTCGAGCACAAACACGTGCGAGAGGATGCATCCCGCAGGCTAGTCGAGCAAATACACGTGCGAGAGGATGCATCCCGCAGGCTAGTCGAGCAAAAACACGTGCGAGAGGATGCATCCCGCAGGCTAGTCGAGCAAAAACACGTGCGAGAGGATGCTTCCCGCAGGCTAGTCGAGTAAAAACACGTGCGAGAGGATGCATCCCGCAGGCTAGTCGAGTAAAACCACGTGCGAGAGGATGCATCCCGCAGGCTAGTCGAGTAAAAACACGTGCGAGGTTTTGTGGGATGCGCATGCGCAGGTTTTTTGGGATGCGCATGCGCAGGTTTTTTGGGATGCGCATGCCTAGTCGAGCAAAAACACGTGCGAGAGGATGCATCCCGCAGGCTAGTCGAGCAAAAACACGTGCGAGAGGATGCATCCCGCAGGCTAGTCGAGTAAAAACACGTGCGAGAGGATGCATCCCGCAGGCTAGTCGAGTAAAAACACGTGCGAGAGGATGCATCCCGCAGGCTAGTCGAGTAAAAACACGTGCGAGAGGATGGATCCCGCAGGCTAGTCGAGCAAAAACACGTGCGAGAGGATGCATCCCGCAGGCTAGTCGAGCACAAACACGTGCGAGAGGATGCATCCCGCAGGCTAGTCGAGCAAATACACGTGTGAGAGGATGCATCCCGCAGGCTAGTCGAGCAAAAACACGTGCGAGAGGATGCATCCCGCAGGCTAGTCGAGCAAAAACACATGCGAGAGGATGCATCCCGCAGACTAGTCGAGTAAAAACACGTGCGAGAGGATGCTTCCCGCAGGCTAGTCGAGTAAAAACACGTGCGAGAGGATGCATCCCGCAGGCTAGTCGAGTAAAAACACGTGCGAGGTTTTGTGGGATGCGCATGCGCAGGTTTTGTGGGATGCGCATGCGCAGGTTTTTTGGGATGCGCATGCGCAGGTTTTTTGGGATGCGCATGCCTAGTCGTGCAAAAACACGTGCGAGAGGATGCATCCCGCAGGCTAGTCGAGCAAAAACACGTGCGAGAGGATGCATCCCGCAGGCTAGTCGAGTAAAAACACGTGCGAGAGGATGCATCCGGCAGGCTAGTCGAGTAAAAACACGTGCGAGAGGATGCATCCCGCAGGCTAGTCGAGCAAAAACACGTGCGAGGGGATGCATCCCGCAGGGTAGTCGAGTAAAAACACGTGCGAGAGGATGCATCCCGCAGGCTAGTCGAGCAAAAACACGTGCGAGAGGATGCATCCCGCAGGGTAGTCGAGTAAAAACACGTGCGAGAGGATGCACCCCGCAGGCTAGTCGAGTAAAAACACGTGCGAGACGATGCATCCCGCAGGCTAGTCGAGCAAAAACACGTGCGAGAGGATGCATCCCGCAGGCTAGTCGAGCAAAAACACGTGCGAGAGGATGCATCCCGCAGGCTAGTCAAGTAAAAACACGTGCGAGAGGATGCATCCCGCAGGCTAGTCGAGCACAAACACGTGCGAGAGGATGCATCCCGCAGGCTAGTCGAGCAAATACACGTGCGAGAGGATGCACCCCGCAGGCTAGTCGAGCAAAAACACGTGCGAGAGGATGCATCCCGCAGGCTAGTCGAGCAAAAACACGTGCGAGAGGATGCATCCCGCAGACTAGTCGAGTAAAAACACGTGCGAGAGGATGCATCCCGCAGGCTAGTCGAGCAATAACACGTGCGAGAGGATGCATCCCGCAGGCTAGGCTAGTAAAAACACGTGCGAGAGGATGCATCCCGCAGGCTAGTCGAGCACAAACACGTGCGAGAGGATGCATCCCGCAGGCTAGTCGAGCAAATACACGTGCGAGAGGATGCATCCCGCAGGCTAGTCGAGCAAAAACACGTGCGAGGTTTTGTGGGATGCGCATGCGCAGGTTTTTTGGGATGCGCATGCGCAGGTTTTTTGGGATGCGCATGCCTAGTCGAGCAAAAACACGTGCGAGAGGATGCATCCCGCAGGCTAGTCGAGCAAAAACACGTGCGAGAGGATGCATCCCGCAGGCTAGTCGAGTAAAAACACGTGCGAGAGGATGCATCCCGCAGGCTAGTCGAGTAAAAACACGTGCGAGGTTTTGTGGGATACGCATGCGCAGGTTTTTTGGGATGCGCATGCGCAGGTTTTTTGGGATGCGCATGGCTAGTCGAGCAAAAACACGTGCGAGAGGATGCATCCCGCAGTGTAGTCGAGTAAAAACACGTGCGAGAGGATGCATCCCGCAGGCTAGTCGAGTAAAAACACGTGCGGGAGGATGCATCCCGCAGGCTAGTCGAGCAAAAACACGTGCGAGAGGATGCATCCCGCAGGCTAGTCGAGCAATAACACGTGCGAGAGGATGCATCCCGCAGGCTAGGCTAGTAAAAACACGTGCGAGAGGATGCATCCCGCAGGCTAGTCGAGCACAAACACGTGCGAGAGGATGCATCCCGCAGGCTAGTCGAGCAAATACACGTGCGAGAGGATGCATCCCGCAGGCTAGTCGAGCAAAAACACGTGCGAGAGGATGCATCCCGCAGGCTAGTCGAGCAAAAACACGTGCGAGAGGATGCTTCCCGCAGGCTAGTCGAGTAAAAACACGTGCGAGAGGATGCATCCCGCAGGCTAGTCGAGTAAAACCACGTGCGAGAGGATGCATCCCGCAGGCTAGTCGAGTAAAAACACGTGCGAGGTTTTGTGGGATGCGCATGCGCAGGTTTTTTGGGATGCGCATGCGCAGGTTTTTTGGGATGCGCATGCCTAGTCGAGCAAAAACACGTGCGAGAGGATGCATCCCGCAGGCTAGTCGAGCAAAAACACGTGCGAGAGGATGCATCCCGCAGGCTAGTCGAGTAAAAACACGTGCGAGAGGATGCATCCCGCAGGCTAGTCGAGTAAAAACACGTGCGAGAGGATGCATCCCGCAGGCTAGTCGAGTAAAAACACGTGCGAGAGGATGGATCCCGCAGGCTAGTCGAGCAAAAACACGTGCGAGAGGATGCATCCCGCAGGCTAGTCGAGCACAAACACGTGCGAGAGGATGCATCCCGCAGGCTAGTCGAGCAAATACACGTGTGAGAGGATGCATCCCGCAGGCTAGTCGAGCAAAAACACGTGCGAGAGGATGCATCCCGCAGGCTAGTCGAGCAAAAACACATCCGAGAGGATGCATCCCGCAGACTAGTCGAGTAAAAACACGTGCGAGAGGATGCTTCCCGCAGGCTAGTCGAGTAAAAACACGTGCGAGAGGATGCATCCCGCAGGCTAGTCGAGTAAAAACACGTGCGAGGTTTTGTGGGATGCGCATGCGCAGGTTTTGTGGGATGCGCATGCGCAGGTTTTTTGGGATGCGCATGCGCAGGTTTTTTGGGATGCGCATGCCTAGTCGTGCAAAAACACGTGCGAGAGGATGCATCCCGCAGGCTAGTCGAGCAAAAACACGTGCGAGAGGATGCATCCCGCAGGCTAGTCGAGTAAAAACACGTGCGAGAGGATGCATCCGGCAGGCTAGTCGAGTAAAAACACGTGCGAGAGGATGCATCCCGCAGGCTAGTCGAGCAAAAACACGTGCGAGGGGATGCATCCCGCAGGGTAGTCGAGTAAAAACACGTGCGAGAGGATGCATCCCGCAGGCTAGTCGAGCAAAAACACGTGCGAGAGGATGCATCCCGCAGGGTAGTCGAGTAAAAACACGTGCGAGAGGATGCACCCCGCAGGCTAGTCGAGTAAAAACACGTGCGAGACGATGCATCCCGCAGGCTAGTCGAGCAAAAACACGTGCGAGAGGATGCATCCCGCAGGCTAGTCGAGCAAAAACACGTGCGAGAGGATGCATCCCGCAGGCTAGTCAAGTAAAAACACGTGCGAGAGGATGCATCCCGCAGGCTAGTCGAGCACAAACACGTGCGAGAGGATGCATCCCGCAGGCTAGTCGAGCAAATACACGTGCGAGAGGATGCACCCCGCAGGCTAGTCGAGCAAAAACACGTGCGAGAGGATGCATCCCGCAGGCTAGTCGAGCAAAAACACGTGCGAGAGGATGCATCCCGCAGACTAGTCGAGTAAAAACACGTGCGAGAGGATGCATCCCGCAGGCTAGTCGAGCAATAACACGTGCGAGAGGATGCATCCCGCAGGCTAGGCTAGTAAAAACACGTGCGAGAGGATGCATCCCGCAGGCTAGTCGAGCACAAACACGTGCGAGAGGATGCATCCCGCAGGCTAGTCGAGCAAATACACGTGCGAGAGGATGCATCCCGCAGGCTAGTCGAGCAAAAACACGTGCGAGGTTTTGTGGGATGCGCATGCGCAGGTTTTTTGGGATGCGCATGCGCAGGTTTTTTGGGATGCGCATGCCTAGTCGAGCAAAAACACGTGCGAGAGGATGCATCCCGCAGGCTAGTCGAGCAAAAACACGTGCGAGAGGATGCATCCCGCAGGCTAGTCGAGTAAAAACACGTGCGAGAGGATGCATCCCGCAGGCTAGTCGAGTAAAAACACGTGCGAGGTTTTGTGGGATACGCATGCGCAGGTTTTTTGGGATGCGCATGCGCAGGTTTTTTGGGATGCGCATGGCTAGTCGAGCAAAAACACGTGCGAGAGGATGCATCCCGCAGTGTAGTCGAGTAAAAACACGTGCGAGAGGATGCATCCGCAGGCTAGTCGAGTAAAAACACGTGCGGGAGGATGCATCCCGCAGGCTAGTCGAGCAAAAACACGTGCGAGAGGATGCATCCCGCAGGCTAGTCGAGCAATAACACGTGCGAGAGGATGCATCCCGCAGGCTAGGCTAGTAAAAACACGTGCGAGAGGATGCATCCCGCAGGCTAGTCGAGCACAAACACGTGCGAGAGGATGCATCCCGCAGGCTAGTCGAGCAAATACACGTGCGAGAGGATGCATCCCGCAGGCTAGTCGAGCAAAAACACGTGCGAGAGGATGCATCCCGCAGGCTAGTCGAGCAAAAACACGTGCGAGAGGATGCTTCCCGCAGGCTAGTCGAGTAAAAACACGTGCGAGAGGATGCATCCCGCAGGCTAGTCGAGTAAAACCACGTGCGAGAGGATGCATCCCGCAGGCTAGTCGAGTAAAAACACGTGCGAGGTTTTGTGGGATGCGCATGCGCAGGTTTTTTGGGATGCGCATGCGCAGGTTTTTTGGGATGCGCATGCCTAGTCGAGCAAAAACACGTGCGAGAGGATGCATCCCGCAGGCTAGTCGAGCAAAAACACGTGCGAGAGGATGCATCCCGCAGGCTAGTCGAGTAAAAACACGTGCGAGAGGATGCATCCCGCAGGCTAGTCGAGTAAAAACACGTGCGAGAGGATGCATCCCGCAGGCTAGTCGAGTAAAAACACGTGCGAGAGGATGGATCCCGCAGGCTAGTCGAGCAAAAACACGTGCGAGAGGATGCATCCCGCAGGCTAGTCGAGCACAAACACGTGCGAGAGGATGCATCCCGCAGGCTAGTCGAGCAAATACACGTGTGAGAGGATGCATCCCGCAGGCTAGTCGAGCAAAAACACGTGCGAGAGGATGCATCCCGCAGGCTAGTCGAGCAAAAACACATCCGAGAGGATGCATCCCGCAGACTAGTCGAGTAAAAACACGTGCGAGAGGATGCTTCCCGCAGGCTAGTCGAGTAAAAACACGTGCGAGAGGATGCATCCCGCAGGCTAGTCGAGTAAAAACACGTGCGAGGTTTTGTGGGATGCGCATGCGCAGGTTTTGTGGGATGCGCATGCGCAGGTTTTTTGGGATGCGCATGCGCAGGTTTTTTGGGATGCGCATGCCTAGTCGTGCAAAAACACGTGCGAGAGGATGCATCCCGCAGGCTAGTCGAGCAAAAACACGTGCGAGAGGATGCATCCCGCAGGCTAGTCGAGTAAAAACACGTGCGAGAGGATGCATCCGGCAGGCTAGTCGAGTAAAAACACGTGCGAGAGGATGCATCCCGCAGGCTAGTCGAGCAAAAACACGTGCGAGGGGATGCATCCCGCAGGGTAGTCGAGTAAAAACACGTGCGAGAGGATGCATCCCGCAGGCTAGTCGAGCAAAAACACGTGCGAGAGGATGCATCCCGCAGGGTAGTCGAGTAAAAACACGTGCGAGAGGATGCACCCCGCAGGCTAGTCGAGTAAAAACACGTGCGAGACGATGCATCCCGCAGGCTAGTCGAGCAAAAACACGTGCGAGAGGATGCATCCCGCAGGCTAGTCGAGCAAAAACACGTGCGAGAGGATGCATCCCGCAGGCTAGTCAAGTAAAAACACGTGCGAGAGGATGCATCCCGCAGGCTAGTCGAGCACAAACACGTGCGAGAGGATGCATCCCGCAGGCTAGTCGAGCAAATACACGTGCGAGAGGATGCACCCCCGCAGGCTAGTCGAGCAAAAACACGTGCGAGAGGATGCATCCCGCAGGCTAGTCGAGCAAAAACACGTGCGAGAGGATGCATCCCGCAGACTAGTCGAGTAAAAACACGTGCGAGAGGATGCTTCCCGCAGGCTAGTCGAGTAAAAACACGTGCGAGAGGATGCATCCCGCAGGCTAGTCGAGTAAAAACACGTGCGAGGTTTTGTGGGATGCGCATGAGCAGGTTTTTTGGGATGCGCATGCGCAGGTTTTTTGGGATGCGCATGCGCAGGTTTTTTGGGATGCGCATGCCTAGTCGAGCAAAAACACGTGCGAGAGGATGCATCCCGCAGGCTAGTCGAGCAAAAAGACGTGCGAGAGGATGCATCCCGCAGGCTAGTCGAGTAAAAACACGTGCGAGAGGATGCATCCCGCAGGCTAGTCGAGTAAAAACACGTGCGAGAGGATGCATCCCGCAAGCTAGTCGAGTAAAAATACGTGCGAGGTTTTGTGGGATGCGCATGCGCAGGTTTTGTGGGATGCGCATGCGCAGGTTTTTTTGGGATGCGCATGGCTAGTCGAGCAAAAACACGTGCGAGAGGATGCATCCCGCAGGCTAGTCGAGCAAAAACACGTGCGAGAGGATGCATCCCGCAGGCTAGTCGAGTAAAAACACGTGCGGGAGGATGCATCCCGCAGGCTAGTCGAGTAAAAACACGTACGAGAGGATGCATCCCGCAGGCTAGTCGAGCAAAAACACGTGCGAGAGGATGCATCCCGCAGGCTAGTCGAGTAAAAACACGTGCGAGAGGATGAATCCCGCAGGCTAGTCGAGTAAAAACACGTGCGAGAGGATGCATCCCGCAGGCTAGTCGAGCAAAAACACGTGCGAGAGGATGCATCCCGCAGGCTAGTCGAGCAAAAACACGTGCGAGAGGATGCATCCCGCAGGCTAGTCGAGTAAAAACACGTGCGAGAGGATGCATCCTGCAGGCTAGTCGAGTAAAAACACGTGCGAGAGGATGCATCCCGCAGGCTAGTCGAGTAAAAACACGTGCGAGGTTTTGTGGGATACGCATGCGCAGGTTTTTTGGGATGCGCATGCGCAGGTTTTTTGGGATGCGCATGGCTAGTCGAGCAAAAACACGTGCGAGAGGATGCATCCCGCAGGCTAGTCGAGCAAAAAACACGTGCGAGAGGATGCATCCCGCAGGCTAGTCGAGCAAAAACACGTGCGAGAGGATGCATCCCGCAGGCTAGTCGAGTAAAAACACGTGCGAGAGAATGCATCCTGCAGGCTAGTCGAGTAAAAACACGTGCGAGAGGATGCATCCCGCAGGCTAGTCGAGCAAAAACACGTGCGAGAGGATGCATCCCGCAGGCTAGTCGAGCAAAAACACGTGCGAGAGGATGCATCCCGCAGGCTAGTCGAGCAAAAACACGTGCGAGAGGATGCATCCCGCAGGCTAGTCGAGTAAAAAACACGTGCGAGAGGATGCATCCTGCAGGCTAGTCGAGTAAAAACACGTGCGAGAGGATGCATCCCGCAGGCTAGTCGAGTAAAAACACGTGCGAGAGGATGCATCCTGCAGGCTAGTCGAGTAAAAACACGTGCGAGAGGATGCATCCCGCAGGCTAGTCGAGTAAAAACACGTGCGAGAGGATGCATCCCGCAGGCTAGTCGAGTAAAAACACGTGCGAGAGGATGCATCCCGCAGGCTAGTCGAGTAAAAACACGTGCGAGGTTTTGTGGGATACGCATGCGCAGGTTTTTTGGGATGCGCATGCGCAGGTTTTTTGGGATGCGCATGGCTAGTCGAGCAAAAACACGTGCGAGAGGATGCATCCCGCAGGGTAGTCGAGTAAAAACACGTGCGAGAGGATGCATCCCGCAGGCTAGTCGAGTAAAAACACGTGCGAGAGGATGCATCCTGCAGGCTAGTCGAGTAAAAACACGTGCGAGAGGATGCATCCCGCAGGCTAGTCGAGTAAAAACACGTGCGAGAGGATGCATCCCGCAGGCTAGTCGAGTAAAAACACGTGCGAGAGGATGCATCCCGCAGGCTAGTCGAGTAAAAACACGTGCGAGGTTTTGTGGGATACGCATGCGCAGGTTTTTTGGGATGCGCATGCGCAGGTTTTTTGGGATGCGCATGGCTAGTCGAGCAAAAACACGTGCGAGAGGATGCATCCCGCAGGGTAGTCGAGTAAAAACACGTGCGAGAGGATGCATCCCGCAGGCTAGTCGAGTAAAAACACGTGCGGGAGGATGCATCCCGCAGGCTAGTCGAGCAAAAACACGTGCGAGAGGATGCATCCCGCAGGCTAGTCGAGCAAAAACACGTGCGAGAGGATGCATCCCGCAGGCTAGGCTAGTAAAAACACGTGCGAGAGGACGCATCCCGCAGGCTAGTCGAGCACAAACACGTGCGAGAGGATGCATCCCGCAGGCTAGTCGAGCAAATACACGTGCGAGAGGATGCATCCCGCAGGCTAGTCGAGCAAAAACACGTGCGAGAGGATGCATCCCGCAGGCTAGTCGAGCAAAAACACGTGCGAGAGGATGCTTCCCGCAGGCTAGTCGAGTAAAAACACGTGCGAGAGGATGCATCCCGCAGGCTAGTCGAGTAAAACCACGTGCGAGAGGATGCATCCCGCAGGCTAGTCGAGTAAAAACACGTGCGAGGTTTTGTGGGATGCGCATGCGCAGGTTTTGTGGGATGCGCATGCGCAGGTTTTTTGGGATGCGCATGCGCAGGTTTTTTGGGATGCGCATGCCTAGTCGAGCAAAAACACGTGCGAGAGGATGCATCCCGCAGGCTAGTCGAGCAAAAACACGTGCGAGAGGATGCATCCCGCAGGCTAGTCGAGTAAAAACACGTGCGAGAGGATGCATCCCGCAGGCTAGTCGAGTAAAAACACGTGCGAGAGGATGCATCCCGCAGGCTAGTCGAGTAAAAACACGTGCGAGAGGATGGATCCCGCAGGCTAGTCGAGCAAAAACACGTGCGTTAGGATGTATCCCGCAGGCTAGTCGAGCACAAACACGTGCGAGAGGATGCATCCCGCAGGCTAGTCGAGCAAATACACGTGCGAGAGGATGCATCCCGCAGGCTAGTCGAGCAAAAACACGTGCGAGAGGATGCATCCCGCAGGCTAGTCGAGCAAAAACACATGCGAGAGGATGCATCCCGCAGACTAGTCGAGTAAAAACACGTGCGAGAGGATGCTTCCCGCAGGCTAGTCGAGTAAAAACACGTGCGAGAGGATGCATCCCGCAGGCTAGTCGAGTAAAAACACGTGCGAGAGGATGCATCCCGCAGGCTAGTCGAGTAAAAACACGTGCGAGAGGATGCATCCCGCAGGCTAGTCGAGTAAAAACACGTGCGAGGTTTTGTGGGATGCGCATGCGCAGGTTTTGTGGGATGCGCATGCGCAGGTTTTTTGGGATGCGCATGCGCAGGTTTTTTGGGATGCGCATGCCTAGTCGTGCAAAAACACGTGCGAGAGGATGCATCCCGCAGGCTAGTCGAGCAAAAACACGTGCGAGAGGATGCATCCCGCAGGCTAGTCGAGTAAAAACACGTGCGAGAGGATGCATCCTGCAGGCTAGTCGAGTAAAAACACGTGCGAGAGGATGCATCCTGCAGGCTAGTCGAGTAAAAACACGTGCGAGAGGATGCATCCCGCAGGCTAGTCGAGTAAAAACACGTGCGAGAGGATGCATCCCGCAGGCTAGACGAGCAAAAACACGTGCGAGAGGATGCATCCCGCAGGGTAGTCGAGTAAAAACACGTGCGAGAGGATGCACCCCGCAGGCTAGTCGAGTAAAAACACGTGCGAGAGGATGCATCCCGCAGGCTAGTCGAGCAAAAACACGTGCGAGAGGATGCATCCCGCAGGATAGTCGAGCAAAAACACGTGCGAGAGGATGCATCCCGCAGGCTAGTCAAGTAAAAACACGTGCGAGAGGATGCATCCCGCAGGCTAGTCGAGCACAAACACGTGCGAGAGGATGCATCCCGCAGGCTAGTCGAGCAAATACACGTGCGAGAGGATGCATCCCGCAGGCTAGTCGAGCAAAAACACGTGCGAGAGGATGCATCCCGCAGGCTAGTCGAGCAAAA
>NW_027470054.1:0-47085 GCF_051020765.1 Lasioglossum baleicum | reverse complement strand
ATAGCTTCTCCTAACCAGTGATTCGGAGAGTCAAACCGGGTGTTCCTGGAGTAAATCGGCTGAGGAGTATTGGCAATAGGCACCACAATTCACGGTTTGAATATTCCAGTACGGCGTCAATCCGTTTGCGAACTATATCAATATATATAAAAGTCAAGCGTTCTATCGAAGGTCTTACCTTCCGTGAACGCCAGCGCCATCATCGAGAGTATATGGTCGTGTTCAGAGAAAGAAAGTTGGTACTCATTTTCAGTGATGGGCTCCATAACTTCATGTATGAATTAGAAGATCGATGGTCAAACCGTTCGAGAAAGTTACCACCTTCTTTGAGAGTCGCACAGATAAGTTAGTCGCTTGACATATCCTATCATTCCGATAGTCAAACCAGGTATTCCGGGAGAAGATCGGCTGCACAGTACCGGCATGAAAAACTCTACTTCCCCGTGTAAATATTAAAGCACAATGTTACACATATGTGCAACGTAACCAATTTGTACAGAGTCTAACTTTTCACCGAAGGACGTACCTTCCGGGATGCTAACCCGCTGTATTGATGGTATAAATTCGTGACCATGGTATGAAGATAGTATAAATTTTAGAGACGGACAACACAATTTCATCTACGAATCAGATCGTCGCGAGGCAAACTCAGAACGTTACCACATTCTTTGAGAATCGCACAACTAAGACAATAGATTCAACTATAATGTGACACCAAGAGTCAAGCCATGATTTTCCGGTGTAAATACACTGAACGCATTCGGCAATAGACACCTGAATTCACGCAATGAATAATAAAGAACAGAGGCAGCCCGTTTTCGAACCTTACCAATTGGAATAAAGCCAAACGTTTTACTGAAGGCCATACCCTCCGAAAGCCTAACGCGCTATATAGAGAGTACATCATGGTGTTCAGAGGTAGAAATTTGTATACATTATAGTGTCGAGAACCTTAATTTCCTGTATGAATTAAAAGATCGCGAGGCGAACTCTTCCAGATCGTTGCCACCTGCTTTGACATTCGCACAGCTAAGTCAATAGCTTCACCTATCCTGTGACGTCGAGAGCCATAGCAGATATTCTGGGAGTAAATCCGCTAGACAGTATTGTTAATAAACGCCTTAATTCAAGGTTTGAATATTATAGTAGAGCGTCAAACGCTTTGAGAACGTTACCAATTGGTATAACATCATACACTTTAACGCATACCTTTTCTTCCGAGATTGTAAGCCGTAGGAATATCTTCTTGCTCAGAGCATCAAATTAGTGAACATTGTAGTGACCGGACCATACTCGTACTATGAATAAGTAGATGGAGGTTCAAACCGCTCGAGAACGTTGCCACCTTCTGTGTGAGGCGAACAGCTATGTCAGTAGCTTCATCCATCCTGCGATTCCGAGGGTAAAACCAGGTTTTCCGGGAGTAAATCCACTGAAAAGTATTGTCAATAGATACCTTAATTCGCGGGGAGTGTATTAAAATATAGCGTCAGAGAGTGTGAGAACGTTACTAATTGCTATAAAGACAAACGTTTTACTCGCATCATCGAGAGTATAACTTCGTGTCCGGAGTATCAATCTAGCAGATCGTTTTAGTGAGGTGGACATTAATTTCCTAATGAATAAGAAGATTGAGGGTCAGATCCTTCGTTACCACATTCTGTGTGAGACGAACGGCTATGTCAATAGCTTCACCTATCCTGCAATTCCGATAGTAAGACCAGGAATTCCGAGAGTCAAGAAACGGTACACCATTGGCAATGGATATCTTAATCCACGGAATGAATGTTAAGGTAGAGCGCCAAACATGTGTGGAACTTTACCCACTGCTATAGAGTCAAACTTTATGCGAAATGCCATACCTACCGCGAAACAAACCCGCCGCATGGAGAATATAACTTTCTGCTCAGGAAAACACATTACTTTGCATTTCCATGACATGCACGTTAATTTCAGGTACAAATAAGGAGATCGAGAGTAAGGCCATTCAACACCGATACCACCATTTTTGCGAGTCGCGTAGCTAAGTCAATAGGTTCATCTATCCTGTGATACCGAAAGCCGTACAAGTCACTCCAGGAGTAAATTCGCTGAACAGTATTGGCAGTTGACATCTCTGTTTACGGTCGAATATTAAAATAATCGTGAAACTGTTTCAGAACGTTACCAATAGCTATAAAGTCGAACGCTTCACCGAAGGCAATACCCCCCGGGAAAATAACCCGCTGTATTCACAAGAGTATAACTTCATCTTCAGAGCAAGAAATTTGTTTTCATTTCACTCACGACAGGTTAACATCATGTATGCATAAGAAAATCGTGAGTCATACAGATCGAGATCGTTACCAACTTCTATGGGAGTCGAACGACTTGATCAGTAGATTCACATATTCTGTGATTGCGAGGGATAAACCTGGTATACCTGGATTAAATCCGCAGTGCAGTATTGGCAATGGACACCTTAATTTGCGGTATGAATAGTAATATAGTGATTCGAACCATCGTAGAACGCTACCTACTGGTCAAAGGTCAAGCCTTGAACTGGATACCATACTCTCCGAGAACATAACCTGCTGAAGCAAGTGTCTTGCTTAGTTTTCAAGGAAACGAAATAGTAGACCAATCAGCGGACGGACACTTTAATTGCATGTATCAATAGGAAGATACAGTACCAAATCGTCCGAGAATGTTTCCACCTCCTTCGAGGGTCGCATTTCTAAGGCAATAGCTTCACATTTCCCATATTTCGGGGATAAACCATGTATTCCTGGAGAAAATCCGCTGAACAGTATTGGCAATAGTCAAATTTAATCCTCGGTGTGAATATTAAAATAGAGCGGCAAGCCGTAGGAGAACCTTACCAATACATATGACGACAAATGTTTAATCGGAAACCTCATTTTCCGGGAACAAAACCGGATGTATCGATGATATAACTACGTGTTTGTAGAAGAATATTCGTATCCATCTTAGTGCCGGGCAATTTAATCCCATGGATGAATGAGGAGATCGCGGGTCAATGCGATCTAGAGTGATATCGCCATTTTTGAGAGTCGCTCAGCAAAGTCAGTACCTTCACCGATGCTGTTATTCCGAAAGTCAAATAAGGTATTCCAGGCGTAAATCCGCTGAACAGTATTGGCAATAGATTCATTAATTAGCGGTTTGGAATATTACAGTTGGGCATAAAACCGTTGTAGATAGTTACTTATTTGTAAAGAGTCACACGTTTTACCCATAGCCCTACCATCGGAGTAGAAAATCTGCCATATTAGTAGTATGAAATCGTGAAAAGGGAAATAGATTATTAAATATTACAGTGACGGGCACCTTACGTTCATGTATGAATTAGAAGATCGTTGGTGAAATCGAACGAGAACGCTACCACCAGCTTTGAGTGACGAACGGATAAGTCAATAGCCCCACCGATCCTGTAACTCTGAGAGTCCAACCAGGTAATTCAAGAGTAAATCTGCTGAAGAGTATTGGCAGTTGACACTTTAATTCACGGTTTGAATATTAATGCAGAATATCAAACCGTTGTGGAACGTTACTAATTCCTATAATGTCAAACAATTCAACAAATGGCTTACCGTTCGAGAAGCCAACCCGCCCAATCGAGAGTATAGCTACGTGATTAGGGAAACGCATTAGGGTATAATTTAGGGACGTCACCTTTAATTCATGTATGAATTAGAAGGTCGAGGGACACACCGTTCGAGAATGTTGCCACCTTCTGTGCGAGACGAACGGCCACGTCAATAGCGTCATCCATCCTATGATACGGAGAGTCAAACCATGTATTCCCCGTGTTAGTCCGCTGAACTTTATTGCCAATAGACACCTTAGTCAATGGTTTGAATATTGAAGCAGCCCGTCAGACAGTTATAGGACGTAACCTATTGGTATAGAGTCAAACACTTCATCAATAGACATACCATCGGAGAAGCTAAACCTCCCTTTCGAGAGTATAACTTCGTGTTGAGAAAGAGAAATTGGTATTCTATTCTGTGTCGGGCTCCTTACTTTCATATATGAGTTAGATGATCGAGGGTCATACCGTTCGAGAACGTTGCCACTCTCTTTGATATTCGAACAGCTAAGTGAATAGCTTCATATATCCTGTGATTCCGAGAGTCATTCCAGGTATTCCGTGAGTATATCCGCTGAATAGTATTAGCAATGGGCACCATAATTCACGGTTAGAATATTAAAATCGAGCGTCACACCGATTGAGAACGCTACCAATTTGTATTAAGTCAAACCTTTACCGAAAGCATTCCCTGCCTTTAATCTAACCCGTTGTATCCAGAGTATATACTCTGAGAGGCCAAGCAGATATTCTGTGAGTAAATCTGCTTAACAGTAGCAGCAATCCACACGTTAATCCACCATATGAAATTATAGTCGAGGGTCAAGACATAGGAGAACATAACCAGTTAGAATAAAGTCATTAATTTTACCCACCAGCATCCCCTCTGATAACCCAATCCGCTGTAGCGATTGTCTTACTTAGTTTTCACAGGAATAGATGCGTAGGCATATCAGCAGGTGGACACCTTATTTTCATGTGTGAATAGGAGGATTGAGTGTCAAATCATGCGAGGATGGTGCCACCTTCTGTGAGAGTCGAACAGCAAATTCAATAGCTACACGTATCCTGTGATATCGAGGGTCAATCCAGCTATGCCGGGAGTAAATCCGCTGAACAGTATTGGGAACAGACACCATAATTCAAGCATTGAATATTAAATTAGAGCGTCACACCGTGTGAGAACGATACCGATTGCTATAAAGCCATTCGATTTTCCGAAGGCCTTACCTTCCGCGAACCTCACCCGCTTCACCGAGGGAATAACTTTGTCTTGAGACAAAAAAGTTAGTACTCATTATATCATACACCCTCAGAAGGTCGTGTGTGAAACAGTGAGAACGTAATCACCATCTATCAGGGTCAAGCGGCTAAGACCATGGCTTCTCCCATCCTGTGATTGAGATAGCGAAAGCAGGTATTCCGGATGTAAATCCCCAGAATTCCATTGCAATGAACGACTTAATTCACGGTTTGAATACTACAGTTGAGCGAGGAACCGATACTGCACGCTTTCAATTGGTATAAAGTCAAACGTTTTACTGATGACCTCACCCTCCAAAATCCTAGTCCGCTGTATCGGGAGTATATCATCGGATTCAGAGGAAAAATTTAATTTACATTTTGGCGACGGTCACTGTAATTTCATGTATAAATCAGAAGAACGAGTGTGAGAACGTGACCACCTTCCTTGAAATTCGAGCATCTAACACAACAGCTTCTTTGACAGTCGAAGTGCCAAGTCAGTAACTTCACCTATTCTGTCCATACATACAAACCAGGTATTCCGGGAGTACATCCTCTGATGAGTATTGGCCACAAACACAATAACTCACGGTACAGATACTAAGGCATAGTGTCAAACCACCAGAAAACATTATCGACTAAAATAAAGTATTACCTTTTACACAACACCTTACCTTCAGAGAACCTAACTCGCTGTAGCGAGTGCCTAGCTTTGTGTTCGCTGTAGCAAATGAGTAGACATTTCAGAAGACAGACACCGCAGTTTCATGTATGAATAACAAAATCGGAAGTCAAATTCATCGACAACGTTTGCATCTTTTTTTAGAGTCGTACTGCAAAGTCAACATTTCCACCGACCCTGTTATTCCGCGAGACAGTGCAAAAAATCCGCGAGACTATCTGCAGTATAGTATTGGCAACGGACACATTAATTCACAGTTTATATTAAAAGGTACAGAGTCAAACCGTTGTAGAACGTTACGTACTGGATTAGAGTCGAAATATGTACTGAATACCCAATCTTCCGAAAAGGTATCCCGCTTTGTCCAGAGCATAACGTCATGCTCAGAGATGCAATATAGTATGCATCTTAGAGACGAACGCCTTAATTTCATGTATGAAATAGAAGATCGAATGTCAAAACCGTACAAGAACGTTACCACCTTCTTTGGGTATCATACGGCTAAGTCAAAAGCTGCACCAAACCTGTGATTCCGACCGTCAATTGAGCTATTTCTGGAGTAAGTCTGATGTACAGTATTGGCATTAGACACTTTAATTAACGGATTGAATAGTTAAGTCGAGCGTCAAGCCGTTGTAGACCGTTCCATTTATGTGTAGGGTCAAACTTCTTTCAGATTGCCTTACCATTCCAAAAACTAACCCGCTGCATCGGCAGTATAACACCGTGTTCAGAGGTACGAACAAGTACACATTTTAGTGGAAGCACCATAACTTCATGTATGAGTTAGAAGGTCGTGGGTGAGACCGTACGAAAACGTTGCCACCTTCTGTGAGTGACGAGCGGATAAGTCAATGGCTTCACCTATCCAGTGATTCGGAGAGTAAAACCAGGTATTCCTGGAGTAAACCCGCTGAAGTGTTATGGCAATATACACCTTCATTATGAATATGAAGATCAAGTGTCAAATCTTTCGAGAAAATTTACACCTACTATTATAAACGAACGACTAAGTCAATAGCTTCACCTATCCTCCTACCCCGTTAGTCAAAGCAGGTATTTCGGAAATCAATACGGTGTACACTATAGGCAATTGACACCATAATACGCGAAACGAACTTTAAAGTCGAGATTCAATCTGTCGCAGACCATTGTTAATTGGTATAGAGTCACTCTTTTTACAGAAGGCCTTACCTTCCGATAACTTAACTCGCTGTATGGAGATAATAATTATGTGTCCAAGGATAGAAATTAGTACGAATTTTAGTGACGCACAGCTTAATTTCATGGACGAATAGGAAGTGCGACCGTCAAATCGTTCCACAACGTTACCACATTATTCGGGAGCAGAAGCTCTATACCAACAGCTGCATTTATGCTGTGATTCCGAAGGTCTGACAAGGTATTCCTGGCGTCAATGAGCTGTATACCACAGGCATCGGACATCTTAATTCACGATATGAATATTATGGTAGAGCGTCAAACCTATGTAGAAGATTACCTATTGGCTTAAAGTCAAACTTTATACAGGAAGCCTTTCCTACATCGAAGCAAACCCGCCGTATCGAGAGTATCACGTTGTGCTCAGAGAAACACATTACATTACATTTTCGTGAAATGCGCCGTAATTTTGGGTATGAATAAGAAAATCCTGAGTAAAGCCATTCAACAACGATCCCACCTTCTTTGCGAGTCGCATAGCTAAGTCAATACCTTTACGTATTATGTGAATCCGAAAGCCACACCAGTTATTCTAGTAGTAAATTCGCTGGGCAGTGTTGGCTATAGTCGCCCTAGTTCACTGTATGAATATCAAGGTAGAGACAATCCGTTCGATTATGTTTCCTGTTGGTATACAGTAAACCGTTTTACCGAAGACCTTACAACCCGCGAATGAAGCTCGTAGAATCGCGAGTGTAACTTCGTGTTCAGAGATACAAATTAGTACAAATTTTAGTGCGGGAAACCTGAATTTTATGTATGAACATGATGATCCAGAGTCAATCCGATGAAGAACGTTACCATCTTTCTTGTGTGTCGCACAGAGCTAAGACAATAGCATCACCTATCCTGTGATTCTGAGAGTCAAGTCAGGTAGTCCGTGCGGGAATCCGTTAAAGGGTATAGGCAATTGACACCATAATTCACGATATAAATATTAACGTTACCAGTCAAACTGCTGTAGATAGCTGGTTATTGGTATAGTTTCAAACATTTTACTGAAGGCCTGACATTCAGGGACAAAAAAACGCTGTATCCAGTGCATAACTTCGTGTACAGAGAAACAAATTGGTACTCATTTTAGAGACGGGCACCCTAATTCCATGTACAAATGAGAAAGTCGCGAGACAAGCTCTTCGCTGAACAATATTTGGAATAGACACCACAACTGACGCTTTTTGTATCAAAATAGAGCGTGACACCGTGTGAGAACGTTACGAATTGCTATAAAGTCAAACGCTTTCCAGAAAGCCATAACGTGCGAGGAGCTAATCCGCCCTATGGAGAATATAACTTCGTGTTTAGAGAAACAGATTGGAGTACATTTTAGTGATGCCACATTAAAATCATGTAAGAATTAGAATATGGATTGTAAAACTGTTCGAGAAAGTTACCACCTTCATTATGAATCGCACATATATGACAATAGCCTCGCCTATCCTGCGGATCCGAAAGGAATAACCGGTATCTCAGAAGTACATCCGCTGAACACTATTGGCATTGGATACCTTATTGCACAGTTTGAATATCAAACTGGAGCGTCAAGCTGTTTGAGATCGTTACCTATGGGTACAACATCATACGCTTCACCGGATACTTTCCTCTTCCGAGAACATAACCTGCCGTATCGTGTGTATAACTTCGGGTTCAGCGAAACAAATTAGTCGAGATCGCCACCACTTTCGTTGAGAGTCGCACAGCTACGTCAATTGCATGACCTATCCTGTGATTCCGAAAGTCAAACCTGGTAATCTGGGAGTATATCCGCTCAGGCGTATTGTCAATAGACACCTTAATTCACGGTATGAATATTAAAGCAGGCCGTCAAGCCGTTGTGGACAATTACCCATTGATGTAGATTCCAACATTTTACAGAAAGCGTTACCTTTCGAGAACCCAACCCGCCGTATCGAAAGTACATCTTCGTGATCAGAGAAACACATTAGTATACATTTTAGTGACGGTTATCTAATTTCATGTATATATTAGAAGATCGAGGGCAAACATTTCCAGAACATTACACCCCTCTTTGAGATTCGAACTGCACAGTCAATAGCTTCACCTACCCTGTGATTCTGTGCTCAGACCAGATATTCCTGGAGCAAATACGCTGAACAGTATTGGTAATAGTAACATTAAATCCCGGTATGAACGTCAAAGTAGAGCGTCAAGTCATCTAATTACGATACCAATTAGTACAAAGTCAAACGTTTTACAGAAGTCCGTACCCTTCGATAGCCTATAACGCTGTATAGATGGTACTATGTTATGTTCAGAGAATCAAATTTGTATATACTTGAGTGCGGCGCAACTTAATTTCATGCAAGAATTAGAATGTCGAGGGTCAAACCCTTCGAGAATGCTACCGCCTTCTTCTTTTGCCAATACTGTTCAGCGGATTTGCTCTCGGCTTTGCCGTGTTGACCCTCGGAATTTCGGGTTAGGTGAAGCAATTGACTTAGCTGTGCGAATCTAACAGAAATTTGTAAAGTTCTGGACCAGCATGCATATCGATCTTATTCATACATGAAAAGAAGGTGCCCGTCACTCAAAGGAATAACAGGATGTTTGCTACAACACGAATTTAGACAATTGATACAGCAGGTTAGGCTACCAGATGTTGAGGTCATCGTAAAAAGTTTGACGCTATAACAATATGTATCGTTCGACAAAAATTTGACAATCCACTTTAATATCTGTTCCGTGAATTATCGCGGCTATTGGTAATATGGTTCTGTGGATTCACTCCCGGGCTACGTAATCTGACTCTCGGAATGACATGATATGAGTATCTACAGATTTAGCAGTTGGACTATAGAAGAAGGTGGAAACGTTCTCGCACCGTTTTCCTCTCGATCCTCCTATTCATGCATGCAAATAAGTTGTCCGTGTAGGAAAACGTCTACTAATTTTTTCTGGTGAACACTGAGCATGCCAACCGCTAAAGCGGGACGGGACCTCGGAAGGTAAGTCCTGCGGTAAAAAGTTTGATTCTATGCCAATTCGTTATATTCTACAACGGTTTTGCTCTGCACATTAATATTTATACCTGGAGGTGTGGCGTATAACGCTATTGCTGTACAGCGGATTTATTCCCAGAATACCCGGTTTGGCTATCGAAATCACAGCATCGGTGCTTTGCCTTAGCATTTCGACACCCAAAGAAGGTGGTACCTTTCTCTAGCTGTTTGATTCTCGATTTTGATATTTGTACATGAAAATGTGCTGTACGACAGCAAGAATTACTACTAATTTGTTTCTGTGAACAATTAGTGACGCACTGGCTACAGCGGTATATGTTCCCTTAAGATAAGGTATTCGGTATGAATACGGACTTTATATGAATAGGTTAACATCTCCGACGGTTTGAATCCTTACTTTAATATCCATACCGTGAATTAAGGTGTATTTTACAAAACCTTCAGCGGATTTATTCGCGGAATACTTCGCATGACTCTCGGAGATATGGGACAGGTGAAGATATTGACTTAGCAGTTCGAATCCCGAAGAAGGTCATAACGTTCTCGAACGGTAGAGCCCTCGATTTTCTAATTCATACATGAAATTAATGTGCTTGTCGCTAACGCTTATACTAATTCATCCCACTGTACACTGTGATATACTGTCGCTGCAGCGGGTTGGGTCCTCGGAAGGTAAGGTTTTTGGTTATACGTTTGACTTCATTCCATTTTGTAAAGTTCTCAAACGGTTTCACGCCCTACTTTAATATTCTAAATGCGAATTAAGATGTTCAATTCCAATAGTGTACAGCGGATTGTGATCCGGAATACCTGATTTGACTATCGGAATAACAGGATAAATGAAGCTGCTGACCTTGCCTTTCGACTCTCAAAAAAGGTGGGATCGATATCGTTACGGTTTGACTCTCGATTACTCTATTCGCATACGATAATAAGGTGTTCGTCTGCTAAAATGTCAACCAAATTGTGTCTGTGAGCACTAAGCATGACAGTCGCTATCGGGGTTATGTTCTAGGAAGGTAATATATTAGATAAAGAAAATGACTCTATACTAATTGCTAATGCTTTCCGACTGATTCTTCATCAACTGTAATACTCGGGACGTGAGTTAAAGTCTGTATGGACAATGTTGTGCTGCATGTTTACTCCTGGAATGCCTGGTTTGACTCACGGAATCTCAGGATAGGTGATGCTATTGCCTTAGCTGTGCGTCCCTGAATGACGGTGGCAACGTTTTGGATCGCTTTGAATCTCGATCCTCTGGTTCATATACGAAAATATGGTTTGCATCTTCTATAATTTCTACTAATTTGTTTTCGTGGGCACCAAGCATGACACTCCCAACAGCGGGATAGGTTCTATGATGGCAATGTATTCGGCAATAATTATGAATTTTTACCAATTGGTTATATTCTCCAACGAATTGACTCACTATTCTAATATTGAAACCGGGATAGAAGGTGTCTATTGTCAGTGCTGTTCAGCGGAGTTACTCCCGAAATACCGGGCTTGATTCTCGGAATCACAGGATACGTGAAGCTATTGACTTAGCAGTGTCACTCTCAATGAAGGTGGTAACGTTGTCGAATGGTGTAACTTTCGATCTTCTTATTCATGCATGAAGTTGCGTACGACAGATCGGAGCGGCGTACGGCATGTTCTCGATATCATCATTAACCACGATTTTGAACCGTATCCATATATCATACATTTTCTATTTATTTATACATTCTATAATTTACTATCACGAATGTCCCGATTTTTCTCGAAATGTCAGTTTTTAGTTGAAGAAATTGAATTTCTTAGAAAAAATGCCTTTGGAACTAGTTGAGTGTACGTTTATGGCAATATCTTCCTAAACTGTTTGTTACATTATATGACTGCCTCTATATGTACTTGCGTTGTCAGAGCGACACGGCTGGAGTGGACTTGTAGTTGCTATGGTACATCGGAGCAACGCTAACTGATGGTCTCAGTTAATTTCTATAACTTTGAACTTGTACCATTTGCATTTCCTCCCTGGTTTCTATATATTTCCACATACTGTAATTTATTGCTGTGATTTCTTAGATTCATGTCTCAATTTTTATTTACTAATATTAGAAATACGATTTTTTATTAAGAGCGCCTATGGAATTAGTTGAGTCTACGCTTATGACCATATGTTGAATTGCTTGTTGTTACATTATATGATTGTGTCTATACGTACATATGCTCCCGGAATGACACGACTGGTGCAGAATTGTACTTCATTTCGGTATATCGGATTCGGTACTTCACCGTATCCGTATCAGCGCACTGCTGTGACACGACCGTAGTGGACTAGCAGTTGCATACGGTACATCAGAACGACACTACTGGATGGTTTCCATTAATATCCTTAATGTGGACGTGGCACCGAACGCAATTCATTCCCAGATTTCTATTCCCTTCTACATCCTGAAATTTATTGTTTAGATATTTGCGATTTTTCTCAAAATTTCCAATTTGTGTTTTAAAAAGTTGCACCCCATAGTAAAATTGTCCATGGAATTAGACGAGTGTATGATAGTGAGATTATTTTGTTAAACTTATTGTTGCTTTATATGACTGCCTTTATGCGAACTCACGATTCCGGAGCGACACGGCTGGAGTGGTCTTGAAGTTGCATACGTCAGATCGGAACCGCACTACTGGATTGCCTTCCGTAATGTCTTCCATCTTGATTTCGTACCGTACGCATTCTTTCGCAGTTTTCTATTTATTTACAAATACTGTAACTTCTTTGTCATAATTTTTTATTTTATTATTTTATGAACCTGTATCTCTTAGTAGAACTGTCTTTGGATATTGTTGAGTGTGCGTTTATGACTATATTTTGTCAATCTTTTTGTTGTTTTCTACGATTGTCTCTGTAGGTACGTATGCTGTCAGAACTGCAGCGCTGGCGATATCTGGTATCTGCGTACGGCAGTTCGGAGCTGCACTACTGGATGATCTTCCCATTTTATCCCATTTATTTATACATAGTGTAATTTACTGTTATGATATTTTCCATCATCTGCATAAATATCAATTTGCATTTTAAAAATATTGTTTACCTTAGTAAAATAGGCGTTACAAACAGTTGACTGTACGTTTATGACATTATTTTGTTAAACTTTCTGTTATTTCATACGAGGGCCTGTCTACGAACCAACGCTTCCGATGCTACAGGGATGTTGTTATCTTGTTGGTGCGTTCAACATATAGGAGCGACACTACTGCATGATCCGCGTTAATTCCATTAACCTTCATATTTTGCCGTATGCATGTTCTCCCCTGTTTTCAATTTGTTTACGCAGTCTCTCATTTGCAGTTATGTTATTTTCGATTTCATTCGAAATGTTCAATCTTCATTTTAAGAAATTGAACATCTAAGTATAAGTGCTTTTGTTTTCAGTTGAGTGTACCTTAATCACATTATTCTGTAAAACTTGCTGTTATTTTATATGATTGTGTGTATATGTACTTACGTTTCCGGTGTAACACGGCTGGACTGGTCATCCAGGTGCGTACGGCAGATCGGAGCGACACTACTGGATGGCATTCGACAATGTTTTTAACCGAGATATTGTACAGTACGAATTTTTCCCAGTTTCCCCCTTATTTGTACATACTGTAAGTTACTGCTATGATATTTTCACTTCTCCTAAAAAATACATTTTCTGTAAAAAAAAATTGGAGGATTTGAATAAAATCCGATATATAATAACAGTAGATAGCAGAATGTAGAAATAAATAGTGAATATCGATCGAATGCGTTCGGCGCAATATCACGGTTAGAGAAATTAACGAAGATAATACCGTAGTGTCGGTCCCATATGCCGAACGCAACAGCAAGACCAGAACAGGCGAGTCGCTCCGGAAGCGTATGTACGTATAAAGAATATTATGTAGAATAAAAATACGTTTCATCACAATATTGGCATGAATGTACATACGACTAATTCCAAAGACACTTTCACTGATAAATACAATTCTTTAAACCGAAAATTGTAAATTTTGAATAAAATTGAAGATATCGTGACTGTAAATTACAGTATGCAGGCATAAATAGAATACAGGTCAAACACGATTATATGAAATAGCGATCAGTATATCAAAATATTGTCGTATGCGTACACTGAACTAATTCCAAACACACATTTCATAAGAAAGAAAAATTTGTTAATTAAAAATTGAGAACTTTGACAGAAATCGGAAATATCATAAGAGTAAACTACAGCTTGCGTAAATAAATAGGACAGTGGGGGAATGCATGCCGTACAAAACCAAGGTTAATGAAATTAACAAACGCCATGCAGTAGTATCGCTCCGAACTACCGTTCGTAACATCAAGTATACTCCGATCGTGACGATCCTGTGCGCTGCAATGCATACGGCGAAGTACGATATCCCGGCAATCCGGTGTAACGTACCCAACTACTATCCCACTCCAGTCGTGTCGCTCCGGGATAGTAGATATGTATAGAGACATTCACACAATGTTACAACAAATTATACAAGGTATGGTCATAAACGTACACTCAAGTAATTCCAAAGGCGCTCTTAATAAAAAAATACAATACTTAAGATTAGTAAATAAAAATTGAGTCAAAATCGAAGAAATCACAGCAATATATTAAAGTACGTAGAAATAAATAGCAATCATGGGAGTAACTGCATATGGTACAATATCTAGGTTAAAAAAGTCAACGTAGATCATACCCTAGTTTCGCTCCGATCTACCGAACGCAAATGCAGGATCACTCCGGCCGTGTCCCTCTGACAAGGTAGGTACTTATACAATCATATAAAATAGCAATATTTTTAACAAGATAATGTCATAAACGCACACTCAACTAATTTCAAAGGCACTTATACTATGAAATACAATTTTTTTATATATCAATTGAAAATTTCGATGAACATCGAAAATATAATAACAATAAATTACAGAACTTACAAATAAATAAAAAACTGCGACAGAATGCATATGGTACAAAACCAAGGTTAAGGAATTAAAAGAAACCACATAGTTGCGACACTTCGACTTGCCGTATACATCTACAAAACCTCGACAGTCGTCTGGTTGGTCGATTCCGGCTGGGTTGGTACGTATAGATACAATATTATAAAATGACAACAAGCTTAACAATATACAGGAATAAACGCATGCTCAACTAATTCAAAAGGAAAATTTACAATGAAATAAAATGTTTTAAAATAAAAAGTTAGAATTTTCTAATATATCGAAAATATCATAATATTATATTACAGTATGAATAAAATTTTACACTGTAACTTTACACAGACGGCATTTTGTTTTCGTGAACCTAACCCGCTGTATCGATAGCATAACTACGAGTTCAGAGTTTCAAATTAATATAAATATTAGTGACGGGCACTTTAATTGCATGTACGAAGAAGATCGAGTGCCAAACCGATCGAGAACGTTACCGCCTTCTGTGAGAGTCGAACGGCTATGTCAGTAACTTCATCTAACCGATGATAGCATGAGTATAAGCTGGCATTCCGGGTGTTAATCTGCTGAGCAATATTGGCAATAGACACCTTAATTCGCGGGTTGGATGTTAAAGCGTCTAACTGTTCGAGTGCGTGGCCAATTTGTATAAAGTCGAACGTTTTACTGGAGACCATACACTCCGACAGCATAACCAGCTGTATTGATGGTATAACTCCGTGTTCAGAGGAACAAATTTGTAGACATATCGGTGACGCGCACCTTAATTTCATGTGTGTGTAAGAAGGTTGAGGGTCAATCCGTTTGAGAACGATACCACCTCCTTTAGGAATCGATCTGCTAAGCCAATAGCTTCACCTATACCGTGACACCAAAAGTCAAACCAGTTATTTCGAGAGTAAACCCTCTGTACAGTATTGGCGTTATACATCCCACTACAAAGCATAAATATCAGTGTGCAAAGGCCAACCGTTGTAGAACGTTACGAATAGGCATAGAGGCAAATTTTTACCCAAGTCTTTACATTCTGAGAACCCATCCCTCTGTAGCGATTGGCTTACTTAGTCATCACCGGAGCAAATTAGTAGACATTTTGGCAGACGGGCAGCTCATTTTCATATATGAATAGGACGATCGAGAGCCAAACCGCACGAGAGCCTGATCACCTTATGCGAGAGACGAACAGCAAAGTCAATAGCTTCACCTATACTGTGGTTTCGAGAGTCAAGCAATGAATTCCATTAGTAACTTCGGTGAATTGTATTGACAATAGACATCTCATCTCGCGGTATGAAAATTAAAGTACATACTTTAACCGTTGGTGAAATTTAGCAATTGCTATAAAGTCGGTCCTTTACCAATTAGCATACCTTCCGAGAAACTAACACGCTGCACCGAGTGCGCTGCTTAATGTTCACGGATATGATTGGTAGATATTTTAGCATACAGAAGCCCTATATTCATGTATGAATAGAAAAATCTACTGTCGCACGGATCGGGAACGCTACCACCTTCCTTGAGAAACGAATGGCGGTGTCAAGAGCATCACCAATCCTGTGATTCCTAAAGCTAAGCCAGCTATTCCAGGAGTTAATCCGTACAACAGTATTGGCAATAGACACCATAATCCTCAGTATGAATACTAACGTAGAGCGTCAAGCCGTATGAGAACGACAACAATTGGTTTAAAGTCAAACGAGTTACAGAATACGTCACTCTCCGAAAGATTAACCCGCTATATCGATGGTATGACATCGTGTGACAAGAACAAGTTAGTGAACATTTCCGTGACGCGCACCTGACCCTGCTCATTAATATTCGAGACATAAATTAAGGTATCTATTGCCAAAACTGTTCCGCGGGTTTACACATGGAGTACCTGGTTTGACTCTCGAAATCACAGGTTGAGGGTATCAATTGGCTTAGATGCACGACTCTCAGAAGAGGTGGCAACGTTCTCAATCGATATGACCACCTCTCATCCTATTTATGTTTGAAATTTAGCCAATTGCTTTCCCCAACATGTGATTTTGAGAGTCAAACCAGATATTGCATGTGTAAATCTGCGAACCAGTATTGGCAATAGATACCATAATTCATGGCCCGAATATTAATGAACATGATCAAACCGTTGTAGAACGATACCTATTGCTAAGGAGTCCAACGCATTACCGAATGCCTTACTTTCCGGAAAAAACAACCGCTGCATCGGGAGCATAATTTCGACTTCAGATAAGCAGTTTAGTATACATTTTAGTGAGGAGAACACAAATTTCATGCACGAATCAAAAGTTCGTGGATCGTACCGCTCGAGTACGTTACCACCGTCTGTGAGATACATGATGGTAAGTAAATAGCTTCACATATTCCAAGATTCCTAGAGCCAAACTAGGTAATCCGAGAGTAAATCCGCTGAAGAGTGTAGGCAATTGACACCTTAAGTCACGTTTCGAAATTTAAAGTAGAGCGTCAAACCGTTTTAGAACGTTGCCGTTTGTTATAAATTCAAACACTTTACCGATGGCTTTACCATCCGGGATGATAACCATCAGTTTGGAGAGTATCGCTACGTGATGAGGGAACCACATTAGCATACAATTTCGAGACGTCTCCATAAGTCCATGTATGAATAAAAAGATCGATTTTCAAACCGATCGAAGACATGTCCACCTTCCTTGATATTCGGACGTCTGAGTCAGCAGCTTCACCCACCCTGTGATTCCGAGAGTCATTCCAGGTACTCCAGGAGTGAATACGCAGTACAGAATTCGCAATGTACACCTTAACTTGCGAGATGAATATTACAGATGAAGGTCAATGAGTCGAAGGAAATTTCCAAATGCCATATAAGCATTCCTTTACCGAATACATCACGCTGCTGAAACCTAACCCGCTGTAGCGAGAGTCATGATTAGTGCCCACGGAAACAAATCAATAGACATTATGGCAGAGGGACGCGTTATTCTCATGTGTCAATGGAATAATCGAGAATCAAACCGATCGAGAACGGTACATGCTTCTGCGAGAGACCAACAGCTAAGTCAATAGCTTCACCCATCCTGCGATTTCGAGAGTCAAACCAGGTTATCCAGGAGTAAATCCACTGAATTGTACTGACAATAGGTACCTTAATTCGCTGAGTGAACATTAAAATGTTGGGCCAGACCGTGTGGGAACGTTACTAGTTGCTATAAAGCTAAACGTTTTACCGAAGGCCGTACCTTCCGCGAACCTCAGCCGTACCATCGAGAGTATAACTTCGTTCTCAGAGTATCAAAGTAGCAGAACATTTTAGTGAGGGGGACATTAATTTCTTTATGAATGTATGATTGAGAGTCAAACCCTTCGAGAAAGTAACCGTCTTCTTTGTGAGACTTGCGGCTAAGTCAATAGCTTCACCTGTCCTGCATTTCGTATAGTCAAACCAGGTATTCCGGTAGTCAATTCGCCGTACACTATTGGCATTGGACATTTTAATTCGCGTATAGAATATTAAAGTAGGGCGTGAAACCGTTTGAGAATGTTACAAGATGGAATAAAGTCAAACGTATTACCGAAAACCTTACCTTTCGAGAACCCAACCCGCTGCAGCGACAGTGTTCCTTAGTCTTCACGATTTCAAACTAGTAGACATTTTTGCAGACTGACACATTATTCTTGTGCATATGTAGGAACATCGAGGGCAAACCGTGCGCGAACGTTACAACCTTCTGTGAGATACGAACGGCTAAGTCAGTAGTATCATCTATCCAGCGATAAGGAAAATCAAACCACGTTATGCTGGAGTAAATCCGCTGAAAATTGTTGCCAATAGACATCTTAATTCACGGTTTGAAGAAAAAAGTAGAACTTCAAGCTGATTGACAGCATTGCCATTTGGTATAAAGTCAAACGAATTACCGAATGACTTACCATCCAAGAAGCTAAACCGCTGTATCGAGAGTATAACTTCGTGTTCAGAGAAAGAAAGTAGTATTCATTCCACTAACGGGCACGTTAACTTCATGTATGAAGTAGAAGATCGATAGTCCCACCGTTGGAGAAAGCTGACAAATACTGTGAGAGAGGAATGGCTATGTCAATTGCTTGGCGCATTCTGTTATGCGGAGAGCGAAAGCAGGTATTCCGGGTGAAAGACCGCTGAAGACTGCTGGCAATAGACACCTTCATTTAGAGTTCGAATATTAAACCAGAGCGCCAAACCGTTTGAGAACGTTATCAACCTGTTTCGAGTCAAACTGTTACCGGAAGCATTACACACGGTGAATCAGACCCGCTGTATCGACAGTAAAACACCGTGTACAGTGGGACGAATTAGTATACGTGTTAGCGACGAGCACATTAATTTCATGTATGAATTAGAAAATCGAGGACTCTACCGTTCGAGAACATTAACACCTTCTTTGGGATTCGAACTGTTGAGTCAATAGCTTCACCTGATCCGTGATTCCGAGAGTCAAGCGAAGTATTCCGTGAATAAATCCCCTGAAAGGTTTTGCAACATACACCCTAATTCATGTTATGAATATTAAAGTAACGATTCAAACCGTCGGAGAAGTTTACCTATTCGTATAATGTCCGTATTCTTACCGAATACCGTATCTTAAGGGAACATAAACCGCTGTAGCCAGTGCGTTACTAATTGTTCACAGAAACAAATTAGTAGTAATTCTAGCTTTCGTACAGCACGTATTCAAGAACAAATATCAAAATCGAGAGTCAAACCGTTAGTGAAAGGTTCAACCTTCTTTGGGAGTCGAAATGCTTAGGCAATACTTCACCAATGCTGTGATTCCGAATGTCCAGCCAGGTATTCTGGGAGTAAATCCGCAGTACAGTAACAGCGTTATACGCCATAACTCCAGGTATAAATATTAATGTGCAGAGAAGAACCGTTGTAGAACATGACGAATTGGCATAGAATCAAACCTTCTGCTGCAGGACTTACCTTCCGAGATCCTATCCCGCTTTGGCGGTTGGATTGCTCAATGTTCACCGGTACAAATTACCAGATATTTTGGAACACGGGCACCTAAACTTCATTTATGAATTAAAAGATCGAGTGTCAAACCAATCCAGAACGTTACTACCTTAACGTACTACCAGAACGTTACCACGGTAATTGAGAGGCGATCGTCTAATTCACTGGTTTCACCTGTACTGTGATTCCAATAGTGAAACCAAATATTCCGGAAGTAAATCAGCAGTTCATTATTGGCTATAAGCAACCTTATTTACACAATCAATTTTAAAGATCTGAGTCAATCCGTTGTAGACCACAACCTACTGGTATAGGATCAAACTTTCTAAAGAAAGCCTTACATTCTGAGAATCTATCCCACAGTATCGGCAGTATAAATCCGTGTTCAGAGAAGGAAATGAGTTATCACTTTAGTGGCAAGCACCTGAATTTCATGCATGAATAAGAAGATTGAGAGTTGCACCGTTCGATAACGTCGCATAGCGAAGGCAACTGATTCCCCTACCCTGTAATGTCGAGAGTCAAACCAGTCATTACGATAGTGAATCCGATGAATTATATGGGCAATTGACACCATAATCCATATTATGAACATTTAAGTAGAAAGTCAAACTGTCGGAGATAAGTACTAGTTGGTACATAGTTACACTTCCTATCGAATACCATACCCGCTGAGATCAAAACCTACTGTATCGGGAATATAGCTTCCAGTTAAGACATACAAATTAGTATACATTTCAGCAGACAAACATCTCTTTTTCGTGTAGGTACAGAAATATCGGCGGACAAACCTTTTTAGGACAATCCCACATTCTTTGAGAGATGAACGGCATTCTCAATAGCTTCACCTCTTATGTCATGTCGATAGTCATACCAGACATTCCGAGGGTCAATTCGCTGAACGTTAATGGGAATAGACAGCACAATTCACGCTTTCAATATTAAAATAGAGCGCCAAACGTTTCCAATTTATATCGAGACAAACCTTTTACCGAAAGCCTTACCTACCGTGAATCTAACCCGCTCTATCGAGAGCAAAACACCGTGTTCAGTTGAACAAATTATCATAAATTCTCGCGGCGGGCACCATGATTCCAGGAATGAATTCGAAGATCGAGGGTCAAACCGTTCGAGACCGTTACCTCCCTCTATGGGAATCGAGCGGCTATGGCCATAGATTCAACTATCCTATGATTGCGAGAGAAAATCAGGTATTCCGCGAGAAAATCTGCTGCTCAGTATGGGCACTAGGAATCCGAATTCACAATAAAAATATTAAAGTACATAGTCAAACCGATGTAACAGGTTACCTATTGGTGTGGAATCAAACCTTTAACCGCAGGCCTTACCTATCGAGAAGCTAACCTGCAGTATCGGGAGTGTAGTTCCTGTTCAGAGAAAGAAATTAGTCTTCATTTCAGTGACGGGAACCTTGACATCATGAATGAATCAGAAGTCTTCGGAGAACGTTATCACGTTCTTTGCGTGTCGAACGGCTGAGTCAATAGCTTCACCAATCCTGTGATCCAGAGAGTCAAGACTGGTATTCCAGAAGTAAATCCGCTGAACAGAATTAGCAATAGGCAACTTATTTCAAGGTTTGAATATTATAGTAGAGAATTAATCCGTTGATGAACATAACCAATTGGTATAATGTCATACCCTTTATAGCATACCTTACCTTCAAGGAACATAACCCGCCGTAGCTATGGTACAACTTCGAGAAGAGAGAAACAAATTAGTAGAAATTTTAGTGACAGGTACCCTAATTTCATGTATGAATTAGTGGATAGAGTGTGAAACCGTTCGATAACGGTATCACCTTCTTTGGGAGTCGCACAGGTAAGTCATTAGCTTCTCCTATCCTGTAACTCCGAGAGCAAAGCTAGCGATTCCGGGAGTAAATGCGCTGACCAATATTGGCAAAAGGCACCTTAGTTCACCGTATGAATGTTAAAGTACAGTGTCAAACCGTTGTTGATCGCTACATATTGGTATACTGTGAAGCCTTTTACCAAAGGCATTACCTTCGGAGAACATATGCCGTAGTATTTGGAGTATAACTTCGTATACACAGAAACAAATTAGTTTACGTTTAAGTGACATGCACCCTAATTTCTGGTTTGAATATGAAAATCGAGAGTATAACCTTCCAGCATCGTTCCCACCTTTTCTGCTAGTCGCATAGCTATGGCAATATCTTCACGTATCCTGTGATTCCGAGAGCCACACAAGTTAATCTGGGAGTGAATTCGCTGAACAGTATTGTCTATAGACACATTATTTGACAGTTGGGGTATTAGGGTAGGGAGGCAAGCCACCGGACAACATTACCAAATGTTATAAAGTCATGCATTTTACCGAATAACTTACCTTCTGAGACCCTAAGCCGCTGTATAGACAGGCTATATTTGAGTTCAGAGATGTAATTTAGTATACATTTTAGTGACGAGACCCTTAAATGGATGATGAATGGCCAAACCGTTCGGGAACGTTACCATCTTCTATGAGAGACGAGTGGCCACGTCAATAGCGCCACCTATACAGGGATTGGAAGTGCCAACCCAGGTATTCCGGCAGAAACTATGCTGAAGAGTTTTGGCATTGGACACTTTAATTCCCGGTTTAAATATTACAGTAGAGCTTAATGCCTTTTGAATGCGTTACCAATTCTTGTAAAGTCAAACGTTTTAGCGATGGCCGTACGGTACTATCCCGCTGTAGTTAGTGTCCTACTTAGTGTGTACGGAAACAAATTGGTAGACAGTTTATAGGACGGACACCACATGTTTTTGTATAAATGTCAAAACTGTGGGTCAAGGCGTTCGAGATCGTTACCACCTTCAGTGGGAGACGAATGGCCAAGGCAATAACTTCACATTTCCCGTGATTCCGAGGCACAAACCTGGTACTTCAGGAGTCAGTCTGCTGAAGTGTATTGGCAATGAACTGCTTAATTCACTGTATGAATATTAAAGTAAAGCGTAAAACCGTTTGAGAACGGTACCAATTGGCTTAACGTCATACTCTTTACCGGATATACGACATTCCAAGAACATAATCCGCTGTATCGAGGGTATAACTTCGTGTTCAGCAATACAAACTAGTAGACATTATTGTGACCGGCTCCATAACACTTCGGGATAGAGCATGACTCAATAGCATTAGGTTCAACAACGGTATGACCGTCTGCTTCATTATTTATCATTTGTTGGCCGGAACCGCAGGATGCGTGAAGCATTTGACTTAGCCGTTCTACTCCGAAGGATGTTGGTAATGTTCTCGATCGGTTTGAAAGTCGATCATCAATGTCATGCACGAAACTAAGGTGCTCGTCAGAAAAATATCTACTAATTTGTATCTTTAATCTCGAAGTTGTATTCTCGATTCGGCAGGTTATATTCTCGGAATGTAAGGACATCGATGAAAAGAGTGACTGTATACCATTTGACAATAATAGCCGTCAATATGTCTCTCTACTTTAATGTTCACGCCTTGAACTATGGTGTCCATGACCTATATAATTCAGCGGATTTACTCCTGTAATGGCTCGTTTGACTTTCGGCATCACTGGACGGTTGGGAATATATTGCCTAAGCTATTCGTCTCTCTATGAAGGTGGCAACGTTGTCCAACTGTGTAACTTTCGATCTGCTTATTCATACATCAAATTACGGTGCCTGTCACTAAAATGTATACTAATTTGATTGTCTAGGCACTACGTAATACGCTAGGTACAGCGGGTTAGGCCTTGTGAAGCTATGGACTTCAGTAAAACGTTTGACTTTATACTAATTAGTATCGATCATAGACTTTTTGACGCTCGACTTTAACATTCAAGCCGGGAGCTATGGTGACTATTGCCAAAACATTTCAGCGGATTGACACCAGGAACGGCTTTTCTGACGCTCAGAATCACAGGGTTGGTGATTCTTTTGACTTTGCCGTTCGAACCACAAACATGCGCGTAATATCCTCGAACTCAATGCCATCGATATTCTATAACATACATGAAATTAATGTGGCGGTCACTAAAATGTATTCTAGTGTGTTTCTCTAATCACGAAGTTATATCCTCGATACGGCAGGTCGGAAGGTAACTCTTTCTGTCAGAAGTTTGAATCTACATCAATGGGTAATTGTCTACAACGTCGCGACGGTATTCTATAATATTCATTCCGCGAATTAAGGTATCTACTGACAACACCCTTTAGCGGATTTACTACCAGTGTACACGCTTTGACTTTCGGAATCACAGCGTAGGTGAAGCTATGGACGGAGCCGATCGACACTCATAAAAGGTGGTATCGTTCTCGAAGGGTTCGACTATCGCTCTTCTAATTCATATATGAAAAAACGATGCCCATCACTAAAATGAATACAAATATGCTTTTTGAAAAACGAAGTAATTCTCTAGATACAGAGGAATACGTTCTCGGAAGGTAACGTAGTCTAAAAGAAGAATGACTTTATAATAATCAGTTTTTTTCTCCGAAGATTTGGCTCCCTACTTTAATGCTCATGCCGCGAATTTTGGTGTATGTTGCCAATACTGTACAGCGGATGTACTCCTAGAATGCCTGGTTTCACTCTCGGCATCCCAGGATAGGTGAAGACTTAGACTTATCCGTTCGACACTAAAAGAAGGCGGTAACTTTCTCAAACGGTTTTAATCTCGATAATTCTGTTCCTCCACGAAAATAAGTTGTGCATCTGCTATATCGTTCACTAATTTCTTTCCGTGAATGATAACTGAGCCACAGGGTACAGCGGGTTTGGTTAACTCAAGGTAAGGTATTCGGTAGGAAGAATGACTTTATACGAATAGGTAACGTTCCGCATCGATCTGACACTTTAAGTGAATAATCAAACCGTGAATTAATGTGTATATGTCAATACTGTTCAGTGCATTTACTCCCGGTGAACACGGTTTAACTCTTGGTATCTTGGAATAGGTCAAACTATTGAATTAGCCGTTCGTTTCTCAAAGAGGTTGGTATCGTTCTCGTGCGGTTTGACCATCGATCGTCTAATTCATATGTCATTATTTGTTGTGCCTCTGCTTTAATGTCTACTAATTTGTTTCCGTGAGCACTAAGAATGACAATAGCTACAGCGGATTAGGGTCTAGGATGGTAACGCATTCGGTAAGAAGAATAACTCTATACTAATTGGTAATGTTCTCCGACGGAATGACCTTCGGCATTAATATTCATTCCGTGAATTAAGGTGTCCGTCGTCACTGGTGTTATGTGCATTGGCTCCCGGAATACCTTCTTTGATCATCGGAATCACAGGATAGTTTTAGCTATTGATCTAGTAGTTCAGTTCTCGAAGAAGGTGGTAACGTTGTGGATCGGTTTGACGTTCGCTCTTCTAATTGGTACACGAAATTAAGGTGTACGTTACTAAAATGAAAACTAATTTGTTTCCTTGGAATCGAAATTATTATCTCGATACAGCGAGTTATATTCTGCGACGGCAAGGACTTTGGAAAAAGGAGTGACTCTATACCAGTTGATTATGGTCTGTGACAATTTGATTCTCTGCTTCAATACTCACACCGTGAATTATGGTGCAATTTGCAATTATAATTCAGCAGAATTGCTCCAGTAATGACTTGTTTGACTCTCGGAATCACAGGGCAGGTGAAGCTATTGCCTTAGCTGTTCGTCTCTCGCATAAGGTGGTCAGGCCAAGCCAATCGCTACTGCGGGATGGGTTCTCAGAAGGTAAAGACTTGGGTAAAAATTTGCCTCTATGCCTATTCGTAACGTTCTACAACGGTTGGCCTTTGCACACTGATATTTATGCTTTGTAGTGGGATGTATAACGCCAATACTGTACAGAGGGTTTACTCTCGAAATAACTGGTTTGACTTTTGGTGTCACGGTATAGGTGAAGCTATTGGCTTAGCAGATCGATTCCTAAAGGAGGTGGTATCGTTCTCAAACGGATTGACCCTCAACCTTCTTACACACACATGAAATTAAGGTGCGCGTCACCGATATGTCTACTAATTTGTTCCTCTGAACACGGAGTTATACCATCAATACAGCTGGTTATGCTGTCGGAGTGTATGGTCTCCAGTAAAACGTTCGACTTTATACAAATTGGCCACGCACTCGAACAGTTAGACGCTTTAACATCCAACCCGCGAATTAAGGTGTCCATTGCCAATATTGCTCAGCAGATTAACACCCGGAATGCCAGCTTATACTCATGCTATCATCGGTTAGATGAAGTTACTGACATAGACGTTCGATTCTCACAGAAGGTGGTAACTTTCTCGAATAGTTTGACGCTCTATCTTCATATTCATAATGAAGTGAAGGTCACCGTCACTGATATGAAGACAAACTTCTTTCTCTGAACACGAACTTATACTCTCGATACGGAAGGTTAGCTACTCGGATGGTGACGATTTCGGTAAAATGTTTGCATCTATAGAAGTGGGTACATTTCTACAACAGGTTGACGGCCTGCGTTAATATTCATACCGTGAACTAAGGTGTGTGTTGCCAATACGCATCAGCAGATTTACTGTCGGGTACCAGATATGACTCAGGGATAGGTGGAGCTATTGTCTTACCTTTTCGACTCTCAAATAAGTTGGCAAATATCTCGAGCTGTTTGAACCCGGATCATCTTATTCATAATGAAATTATGGTCCGCGTGACTACGTTGTTTTCTAGTTTCTTCTCTGAACACGAAGATATACTTTCGACGCGGTGGCTTAGCTTCTCCGAAGATATGACTATCTGGAAAGATTTTAATTCTATACCAATAGGTAACGTTCTACAATGGTACGACTCTGTACTTTACTATTTGTACTGTGAATTAACGTGTCCGTTGCCAATACTATACAGTGGATAGACGCCCGGAATTCCTGGTCTGTCTCACGGAATAACAGGATAGGTGAAGTTATTCACTTAGCAGTACGACTCTCAAAAAAATGCTAACGTTCTCGAACAGTTTGACTGTCGATTTTGCTATCCGTAAGTGATACTGTGTTGTCCGTCTGCTGAAACGACTACTCATTTGTATCGGTGAACATTCGGCTTGACACTCCCTACAGCGGGACAGGTTCTCGGAAGGTATGGTATTGGGTAAAATGAATTACCTTATTTTAATTGATAATGTTCTCCGACAGTTGGACTACGTACATTAATATTCGTTCCATGATGTAAGGTGTTTCTTGCTAATACTAGTCAGTGTAGTTAATCCCGGAATACCTTGTTTCACTCATGGAGTCACAGAATAGATGATGCTCCTGACTTAGCTGTTCGCCTCGCACAGAAGGCGGCAACTATCTCATGCGGTTTGACACTCGATCTTCTAATTCATACACGAGTATATGGTGCCCGTCTCTGAAATGAATACTAATTTCTGTTTCTGAACACGGAGTTATGTTCTCGATGAAGCGCGTGAGGATCGCGGAAGGTACGTCCTTGGGTAAAACGTTTGACTTTGTACAAATGGGTAACGCTCTCAGACAGCTTGACTCTCTACTGTAACAATCATACCGAGAATTGGGATATCCATTGCCAATAGCGTACAGCGGACTGATTCCAGGAATACCTGTTTTGACTATCGGAATAACAGTATATGTGATGCTATTGACTTAGCTGATCGACTTAGAAGAAGGTAGTAACGATTTCGAACGGTTTGACGTTTGATGTTCGGAATCATACCTGAAATTAAGGTGGACGTCCCTGAAACATATACTAGTTTGTTTCTCTGGATACGAAGTTATACGCTCGATCCAGCGGGATAGGTTCTCGGAAGATAAGGCCTTCGGTAAATAATTTGACTCCATATCAATTGGTAACGTTCTAGACGGTTCGACGGACCTCTTTAGTACTCGAACCGTGAATTGAGACGTCTATTGTCAAGACTATTCTGCGTATTTACACCAGCAATACCTGGTTTGACTCTCAGAATCGCAAGATGGGTGAAGCTATTGACTTAGCCGTCGTCTCTCACTGAAGGTGGCAACGTTCTCGAGGGTTTGACCATTGATCTACTAGATCGTGCATGAAATGAATGTGCCGTCACTAATGAGTATAAGAATTGGTCTTCCCTGAGCGCGAAGTTATACTCTCGATATCGCGTGTTAGCTTGCACCGATGGTAAGGCCTTCGCTATAAAGTTTGGCTCTATATCAATACGTAACGTCCTTCAAAAGATTGCCCTAGGACATGAATATTTATACCACGAAATAGGGTGTACGATGCCAAATACTGTACAACGGACTTACTCCCGGAATTCTTGGCTATGACTTTCTGATTCACAGGATAGGTTAAGCTATTGACGTAGACGTTCGACTCGCAGGGAAGGTGGTAACGTTGTCGAACTGTTTGACATTTGAATACCTACTTCATGCATAAATTTGTATGAACCGTCACTAGAATGTATAATAACTTGCAACCTTGAGCACGACGTTATACTCTTAGTACAGCGGGATTGGTTCTCGGATGGTAATGACTATCGTGAAATGTTTACACTCAACGAATTGTTAATATTTCCCGTCGGTTAAACTCTCCACTGTAATATTCATACCGTGAAATAATTTCTCTATTGCGAATGCTGTTCAACGGATTTAGTCCCTGAAAGACGTGATTGTCTGTCGGAATGACAGTATAGGTGAAGCTATTGACTTTGCTGTTCGACAATCAATGAATCTGGTAACGATCTGGATCAGTCTGCCTCCCCATCTTCTATTTCAAAGATGAAATAAAGGTGCCCGTCACTAAGATACATACAAATTTGCTTCACTTATCACGAAGTTAAACTCTCGACACAGCGGGACAGGTTCACGGACGGCAACGTATTCGGTAAAAAGTATGACTTCATAAAATTTGGTAATGATCACCTACGGTTTGACGGTCTGCTTTAGTATTCGCACTCTGTACTAATGTGTCCATTGCCAATAATGTACAGGGCATATACGCCAGGAATACCTGCCTTGACCGACGGAAACACAGTATGGCTATTGCATTAGCCTTTCGACTCTCTAAGAAGGTGACAACTTTCATGAGCGGCTTGACCCTCGATCTTCTTATTCATAGTGAAGTAAAGGAGGCCGTCACCGAAATGTTTACATGTCTCTACCACAGAACACAAAGTTATACTCTCGATACACCGGGTTACCTTCTCGGATGGTAAGCCAGTCGCTAATGCGTTTGACTTTATACCAAATGGCAATGCTCTCAATCAGCCTGAAGTTTTACTTTCTTATTCAAACCGTGAATTAAGATGTCTATTGGAAATAATGTTCAGCGCATTTACTCCAGAAAAAACCTGGTTTGGATCACCGAATCGCTGGATAGGTGATACTACTGACTCAGCTGTTCGTATCTCACAGAAGGTGGTAACGTTCTCGCACGGTTTGTCCTCGGTGTTCCTTCATATGCATGAGAATAATGTGTCCGTCTGCAAAAATGTCTACTAATTTGAAAACGTGAAAACTAAGGAACACTGTCGCTGCAGCTGGTTGGGTTCTCGGGAAGTAAGGTATTGGATAAAAACAATGGGTTTATAGCAAATGGTAATGCTGTCCAACGGTTGGGCACTCAAGCTTAGTATTCATATTGTGATTTAAGGTGTCTATTGCTAATACTGTCCAGCGGATTTACTCCCGGGATGCCTGATTTGAACCACGGAATCTCATCGACAGGTGAAGCTATTCACTTACACGTTCTCTCTCACAGTATGTGACAACGTTCTCGAGCGCCATGACACTCGATCTTCTATTTCATGCATAAATTTAAGGTGCCGTCACTACTTTCTATACAAATGTGGTTCCCTAACCTGGTAGATATATTCTCGATACGGTGGGATAGCTGCGCGGACGGTAAGGCCTTTGCTATATAGTTTGACTCTATACCTGTATGTACCGTTCTACAAAGTTCTGATTCCGAACTTTAGTATTCATTGCGTGAACTCAGATGTCGATTGCTAATACGGTACCGCGGAATTACTGTCGAAATACATCGATGACATTCGGAATCACATGATATATGAAGCTATTCACTTAGCCGTTCGTCTCTCACAGAAGATGGCATCGATCTCGAACGTTTTGACTCTCGATCTTCTTATTCATAAAGGAATTAAGGTACCAGTCACTAAAATAATGACTAATGTGATTTCCTAAACTCGTAGCTATACTCTAGATACGGCGGGTTGGTTTCTCGGACTGGAAGGCATTCGGCAAATCGTTTAACGCTATGCATGTAGGTAACGTTCTCAAACGGTTTGACGCTCTACGTTAATATTCAAGACGAGGAATAAGGTGTCTATTGTCAATACTTTTCAGCGGATGTACTCCTAGAATGCGTGGTTTGACTCTCCGCATCACAGGATAGTTGAAGCTATTGACATACCCGGTCGTCTCATACTGAAGGTGGTAACATTCTCGAACGGTTTGACCCTAGATCCCCTTATTCATAACGAAATTAAGGTGCTCGTCACTAATATGCTTACCAATGTGTTTCCCTAAACACGCAGCAATACGCTCGATACGACGGCATAATATCTCGGACGGTAAGGCATTCGGCGATTCGTTTCACTTTATAGCAATTTGTAACGTTCTCACACGGTGTCACACTTTACTTTAATATTCACTCGGCGAGTAAAGATATCTGTTGCCAATATTGTATAGCGGATTGACTCCCTGTATACATTTGACCCTCGAAATCGAAGGTTACGTGAAAATATTGACTTAGCCGTTCGTCTTTCTCAGATGTTGGCAACGGTCTCGAACGGTTTGACGCTCAAACTTCTAATTCATGCATGAATTTAAGGTGCCGTCACTAAATTGTACGGTAATATGTTTTCCGAAACCCGTACCTATACTCTCGATACGACGGGATATCATGGCGAACGGTAAGGCATTCGGTTATACGTTTGACTTTATAGCAATTAGTTACTTTCTCACACGGTGTGACGCTGAATTTTAATATTCATTCCGCGAATTTAGGTATGCATTGTCAATACTATTCAATACATTTACCATCGGATTATCTAGCTATAATTTCGGAATCCTTGGATAGGTGGAACTATTTACTTATCCGTTCGATTGTCGAAGAGGGTGGTAACGTTCTTGCACTGTTTGGCGCGCAATCTACTAATTGATACATGAAATTGCAGTGCCATTCACAGAAATAAATACTAATTTCTCTCTCTGAACACGAAGTTATACTCTCGACACAGCGGATTAAGTTTTCGGAGGGTATTGTCTTCGGTAAAGCGTTTGACTTTATAGCAACTGGTAACGTTCCCAAACAGTTTGACACTTATTTTAATATGCAAACCGTGAACTAAGGTGTATATTTCCAATACTGTTCAGCGGATTTTCTCCCGGAATACCTTGTTTGACTTTCGGAGTCGCAGAATAGGTGAAGCTGTTGACTTGGCCGATCGACTCTCAGAGAGTATGGGATCGTTCTCGAACCGTTTGACTCACGACAATTCTGTTCATACGTGAAAATATGGTGTTCTTCAGCTATAATGTCTACTAACTTGTTTCCGACAGCACTAAGCGTGAAACTCGCTACTGCGTGATATGTAACTGGCTGGCAATGTATTCAGTAATAAGAAGGACTTCATACGAATTAGTAATGTTCTCCAGCGGTTCGATTGCGTACATTAATATTCATTTCTTAATTTAAGGTGTCCATTGCGTACACAGAACAGCGGATTCACGGCCGGAATGCCCTGCTCGAATCTCGGAATCACAGGATCGGTGATGTTAATGACTTAGCTGTGCGATTGCCACTGAAGGTAGTATCTTCTGGAACAGTATTCCCATCAGTCTTCTTACTCACACATGAAATGAAGGTGCCCATCACAAAAAGGAAGAATGGGTTGTTTCCCTCAACTCGAATTTAGACTATGGATACAGCCACTTTGAATATCGGATGGTGAGTTCTTCGCTACAACGTTTGACTTTATACGAACTGGTAAATTTTGCAAGTGGTTTCACCTTCTACTTTAATATTCAATCCCTCAATTAAAGTGTCTAGGGCCAAAACTGTCACGCGGATTTACACCCGGCATACCTGGTTTGATTTTCAGAATCACATGACCTTCGGTAAAAAGTTTGACTATATACCAATAGGTAACGTCCAACAACGGATTTACTTAGCACTTTGTTATTTAAACCGTGAGTTAAGGCGTCTAATAATAATACTGTATAATTGATTTACTCTCGGATTAACTGTTTTCGCTCTCGGAATCACAAGATATTTGAAAAGTTGACTAAGCTGTTCGACTCTAAAAGAAGGTGGTAACGTTCTCAAGCAGATTGTCTCGTGATCTTGATATTTATTCATAACAATGTGGAGTCTGTCTACCGGTATGTCGACTAATTTGATTCCGTGAATAATAATCAAGGTCCACGGTACAGCGGGTTTGGTTCTCGGAAGGTAAGGCATTCGGTAAAAATAATGACTTATTACGAATTGGTAATGTTCGCCGACGGTTTAACTCTCTACTTTAGTTTTCATATCGTGAATTAAGGTGTCTATTGCCATTTCTCTTCAGCGGATTTTCTTCCGGAATACCTTGCTTGACTTTCGGAATCACAGATGAGGTGTAGCCATTAAATTAGGCGTTCGAGTCTCAAGGACTGTGGGACAGTTCTCGAAGGATTTGAACCTCGATCCTCTAATTCGTGCCTGAAATGAAGGGTCTCGTGAATAAGATGTATACTATTTCGTACGTATGAATACGTCTCTACTCTCCCAATGCAGTGAGATAGTTCTCGGAGGGAAAGGCATTGTGTGTCAAGTTTGACCCTACACCTACATGTATTTCTCTACAACGGCTTGTCGCCCCGCTTCAATATTCAAGCAGCGAATTATGGTGTCTATTGCCGGTACTGTTGAGCGGATTTACTTTCGGAACACCGTTTGCATCTCCGTATCACAGGATTGGCGAAGCTATTTTCTTAGCCCCTCATCTCTCTTAGAAGGTATTGTCGTTCTGTAACGAAATGTACCTCTATAATCTAATCCATACACGAAGTTAATGGTGCCAGGTGAATAATAATTTCTATCTCTGGAAACGCATTTATACTCTCGATGCAGCGGGTCAGGCTCTCGGAAGGTAAGGCCTTCGGTAAGACGTTTGACTTTATACAAATCGGTAACGTTGTTCAACGATTAGACGATCTCCTTTAACATTGATACCGCAAATTAATGTGTCTATTGCCACTACTGTTCAGTGGATTTTCTCCCGGTATGCCAGGTTTGACTCTCGGAATCAATGGATAGGGGAAGCTGTTGAATTAGCCTTTAGACTCTCAGACAGGGCGGCCAAGATCTCGAACGGTTTGACAATAGACCTTCAAATTCATACATCAAATTTATGTACCCTTCACTATAATGTATACTAATTCGCGTAGCAGGTTACGAAATTTTACTCTCTATACTGCGGGATACGCACTCGGAAGGTAATGTATTATGTAAAAAGTATGACTTTATAACAATTGGTAATGTTCTCCGACGATTTGACTCCCTACTGTAATGCTCATGCCGAGAATTTGCGTGTCGATTGCTAATACTGCCCAGCGTCTTTACTCCCGGAATACCTGGTTTGATTCTCGGAATCACAGGGTAGGCGAAGCTATTTACATGGTAGTACGACACTAGAAGTAGGAGGTAACGTTCTCACACAGTTTGACCCTCGTTACTCTAATTCATACATGAATTGAAGGTACCGTCACTAAATTGTATACCAATGGGTTTCCTTAAACACGTAGATACTCTCGATACGGTGGGCTAGCTTCACAGACGGTAAGGCCTTCGGTAAAACGTTTGACTACATGGCATCTTGAAACGTTCTCAAACGGGGTGCGGGTCTATTTTATTATTCAACCAGTGGAGTATGGTGTCATTTCCAATACTGTTCAGCTGATTTACTCGCGATTTACCTGGTTTGACTACCGGATTCAAAGGATAGATGAAGGTATTGACTTCTCCTTTGGACAATCAATGACAGTGGTAACGTTCTCGAACGGTTGGACCATCAATCTTCTACTTCAAACACGAAGTTATGGTTCCGTTCACTGAAATAAATACTAATTTCTTTCCCTGAACACGAAGTTATATTCTCGAAGCGGCCCGTTTGTCTCTCCGAAGGTAAGACCATCCGTAAAGTGTTTGGCTTTATACCAATTGGCAATGCTGTAAAACGCCGCTCTACTTTAAAATTGAGACCGTTAATTAAGGTGTCTATTGCCAATACGGCCCAGCGAATTCACTCCTAAAATACCAGGCTTCACTCTCGGAATCAGAATGGTAGGTGAAGCTGTTGACGCAGCAATTCAATTCTTCTAGAAGGTGTTGGCGATTTCGAACGGTTTGACACTCGATCTTCTAATGCATACATAGAATTAAGGTTCTAGTAACTAAAATGAATACTGCTATCGTTCTGCGAAAACGAAGTTATGCTCTCGAAACACGGGGTTAGATTCACCAACGGTAAGCCTTCGGTAAAAGCTTTGACCATATATAAATAAGATAAGTTCTACATCGGTTTATGTGTATACCTCAATATCTATAGCCTGAAATAGGGTGTCTAATGCCAATGATGTACGGCTGATTTACTCTAGGAATACATTGGCGATTGGAATCACAGTTTGGGTATAGCTACTGACTCAGCCGTTCGATCTCTGAAGAAGGTTATAACGTTCTCGAACGGTTTGACCCGCGATTCTTTAATTCAAGCAAGGAATTGAGGTGCTTGTCACTAAAATGTATACTAATTTGTATCTCTGAGTACGAGTTAATGATCTACATACATCGGGATAAGATCTCGGAGGATATGGTCATCGGTAAATCGTTTCTCTTAACAGCAATTGGTAACGTTCTCAAACGGTTTGACGCTTTACGCTTATATACAAACTGTGAATTAAGATATATATTGCCAATACTATTCAGCGGATTTACTCCCCGAATTTATGGCTTGTATTTCGGCATCACAGTATGTGTGAAGGTATTGACTTTGCCTATCGACTACCAAAAAAGGTGGTATCGATCGCTAACGGATTGACACTCCACCTGCTCCACAGTATATGAAATTGCGATGCCTGTCCCTAAACTTTACGAAAATTTGTTTCTCCGTACACGAACATATGCTCTAGATACAGCGGGTTAATTTCTCGGATGGTAAGGTCTTCGGTAGAGGATTTGTCGGTATACCATCTGGTAACGTTCTCAAACGGTTTCACGCCCCACTATAATATTCAATCCGTCAATTAAGGAGTCCAGGGCCAAAATCGTTCCGCGGATTTACTGACGGAGCACCTGATTTGACACTCTGAATCCTGGGATAAGTGAAGGAATTGGCATAAACATTCGATTCACTAGGAAGGTGGTAACGCTCGGCAATGGTTTGACACTCGATCTTCATATTCATACACGAAGATAAAGTGCGCGTGACTGAAATGAATACTAACTTCTTTCTCTGAGGACGAAGTTATATTTTCGATGACACGGATGATGTTCGCGAATGGTGGCGCCTTCGATAAAACGTTTGACTTTAATACAATTGGTAACGTTATCAAACTGTCTGACGCTTTATTTCAATATTCAAACAGTGATCTCAGGCGTCTATTGCTAACACTGTTCAGACGATTTGCGCCCGGAACACCTATTTGTCTCTTGGATTCTCGGGACAGGTATTGCAATTCAATTAGCCGTTCGTCCCTCACTGAAGGTGGCAACGTTCTAGAGCGGTTTTACGATTGATCTTCTAATTCTTGCCTGGAGTTAAGGCGCTCGCCACTAAAACATATACTGATGTGTTTCTCGAAACACAAAGTTGTACTCTCGGTACGGCGGGATAGCTTCACGGACGGTACGGCTTTTGGTAAAACGTCTGACACTATAGCAACTGGTAACGATCTCAAGCAAGGTGACGCTTTATTTTAATATTCCAACCGTGGAGTAAGGTGTCTATTTCCAATGCCATTCCCACGGATATAATCCCGGTATAGCAGGTTCTGCTCTCGGAATCATGGGATTAGTGACGCTACTGACTCATACGATCGTCTATCGCAGATGGTGGTAGCGCTCTCGAACGGATTGCCGTTCATATAGGAAGTTAAGTGGTCGTCACTGAAATGGAGGCAAACTTCTTTTCCTGAGCACGAAGTTATACTCTTGATACAGCCAGTTTGTATATCAGGGTATAAGGTTTTCGGTAAAAAGTTAGACATTATAGCAGTTGGTGACGTTCACAAACGGTTTGTCGCCCAATTTTAATATTCAAACCGTGAATTAAGGTGTGTATTGCCATTTCCGACCGGGCGGATTTACTAGCAGAATACCTGGTTTCGCTATCGGAATCACTGGGCAGGAGAAGCTATTTACTTAGCCGATCCCCTCACACAGATGGTGCTAACTTTCTCGAAAGGTTTCACCCTCGATCTTCTAATTCATGCATGAAATTCAGGTGCTCGACACTAAATTGTATACTAGTCCTTACCTCAGAGCGCCGTGTTATTCTTTCGATACAGCGAGTTAGTTTTTCGGAGCGAAAGGTACTCTGTAAGTAGTTTGAACCTACACCTGACGGTAATGCTCTATTGCGGCTTGACAGCCTTCTCTAATACTCAAACCGTTAATGTAGGTCACTATTACCAATGGTGGTCAGCGGAATTACTCCCTGAATACTTTATAGCAATTTGTACCGTCCTCACACGGATTAACGCTTGACTTTGTTATTCAAACCGTGAATTAAGGTGTCTATTGACCATACTGTTCAGCGGATTTACTCCCAGAATACCTGACATGACTCTCGGAATCACAGGATAGGCGAAGCTGTTGACTCAGCCGTTCAATTCTCAAATAGGGTGGTAACGTTCCCAAAAGGTTTGACACTAGTTCTTCTAATTTGTACATGAAGTTATGGTGCCCATCACTGGAATGAATACAAAATGTTTTTCAGTGATCACGAACTTATACTTTCAAAGAAGCAGGTGAGGTTCGCGGAAGTTAAGGCCTCGGTAAAGTGTTTGACTTTATATCAATTGGTAAGGTTCTCAAGCGGTATGACGCGCTATCCGAGCTGTCAATTACGGAGTCTATTGGCAATAATGTTGAGCGGATATACTCCATCTACATCTGATCTGACTCTTCGAATCACTGCATATTCAAAATTATTGACTGAGCATTTTTACTCCCGATGAAGGTAGTATCGACCTCGCGCGGTACGTCCCCGCGATCATCCTATTAATACATGAAAATATGCTGTTCGCCTTCCAAAATGTGTATTATTTTGTTCCGGTGAACAATACGCAATGCAATCGCTACATTGGGATGGGCCACGAAGGAAAAGTCTTCGGAGAAGTTTGACTCTATGCCAATTCGTAATGTTCTATAACGGCCAGATTCTGCACTTTACCATTTAAACCTGCAGGCAGGTTGTGTAACGTCAATGCTGTACAGCACATTTATTCCTGGAATACCTCACTTGACTCTCTGATTCACAGAATGTATTAAGCTATTGACATAGCCGTTTGAATCTCAAAGAAGGTGGTAACATTATCGGAAGGTTTGTCCCTCGAGCATCAGATTCGTATATGGTATTAACTTGCCCGTGACTAAAATTCATTCCAATTTGATTCCCTCAAGTGGAAGTTATACTCTGGATACAGCGGATTTGGCTCTTGGAAAGTAAAGTATTGGGTAAGAAGTAAGACTATATACCATTTGACAATGTTGACCTACGATTTGACTCTCAACCTGAATATTCATGCAGTGAATTACGGTGTCTATAGCCATTTCTGTTCAGTGTATTTAATCACGGAATACATGGCGTGACGCTCACGGACACAGGATAGGTGAAGCTATAGACTTACACGTGCGACTATCAAGGAAGCTGGTATCGATCACCGATGGCTTGACACTCGATCTTCTCATTCATACATACAATTAAGGTGCCTATGACTAAAGTATAAAGTTATATTTTCCTCTCAACACGATGTTTTACTCTCGATACAGCGGGTTAGCTTTACCGCAGGAATGTCTTTCGGTAAAATGTTTGACTCGATACCAATTGCTAACGTTCTCAAATGATTCGACGCTCTACTTTAATATTGAGGCCGATAAATAAGGTGCGTAATGCCAATTCTGTTCAGCGGATTTACTTCCGGAGTGCCATGATTTACTTTCGAAATAACAGAATAGTTGTGCCTATGGACTTATCCGTTCGACCCTCAAAGAACAATCTCAGATCAATCGACTCTATACGTTAGTATACTAATCATGAATAAAGATTTCTATTGACAAATACTCTCCAGTGGATTTACACCCAGAGTACCTGGTTTGACTCTCCGAATCACAGGATGGTTGAAGCTAGTGTCTTACCGTTTGCCTCTCACAGAAACTGGTAACGTTTTCGAAAGGTTTGTCCATCGATCTTCTAATTCATACATGAAAAAGATGTTGTCCGTCTGTTAAAATGTCTCCTAATTTGCGCCCGTGAGCACTAAGCGTGACATTCGCTACAGTGGTATCGGTTCTAGGAAGGAAAAGTGTCTGGCAAGGAATAGGAAGTAATAATAACTGGTAACTTTCTCCAGCGGTTTGACGCTGCACACTAATATTTATATAGTGGGTTGAGGTATTTATTGCCAATCCCCATCAGCGAGTTTACTCCTGGAATTCCTGATTTTCCTATCGGAGCCACATGAAAGCTGCAGCTATTGACTCAATTGTGCGACCTTCAAATAAGGTTGTAAGCTTTTGGAACGGTGTGACATCCGATTGTCTAATTCATGCATGAAATTAATCTGCTCGTCAGTATAGTGTATACCAATGTCTTTCACTGAACACGAAGTTATACTCTCGATACAGCGGGATAGCTTCTCGGGGGGTATGGCTTTCGGTAAAAGGTATGTATCGTCACCAGTGGGAACCGATAATCAATGGGTTGAGGTTCTGCTTTAGTATCCATATTGTGAATTAAGGCGTCTGTTGTCAATTGTGCACAGCGGATTGACTCTCGGAATACCTGGTATTACTATCGGAATAACAGGATAGGTGAAGTTACTACTTTAGCCGTTCGAATCTTGAAGATGGAGGGAATGATATCGAATGGTTTGACACTCGACTATTCCATTCACACATGAAAATAATGTGACCGTCACTAAAGTGTCCAGTAATTTGTATCTCTGATCACGAAGTTCTACTTTCGATACGGATGGATATATTCCCGGAAGGTAAGGACTTCTGTAAAAAGAGTGACTGAATACCAATTGATAATGATCGCCGACAATATGACACTCTGCATTAACATCTATACCGTGAATTGTGGTGCCAATTGCCTATATAATTCAGCAGATATACTACAGAAATGTCTTGTTTAACTCTCTTAATCACAGGACAGGTGTGATGCTGTTGCCTCAAGTATGCGACTCTCAATGAAGGTGGTAACGTTTTCGAACGGTGTAACTTTCGATCTTCTCATTCGTACATCAAGCTAAGGTCTCTGTCACTAAAATGTATACTAATTTGATTCTTTGAACACAACGTAATACTATCTATAGAGCGGGTTAGGCCTTCTGAGTGTATGGAATTCAGTCAAACGTTTGACTTTATACTAATTGGTATCGTTCTTTGACGATTTGACGCTCTACTTTGATATTGATACCGGGAATTAATGTGACTATTACCGATACATTTCAGCTTATTTACTCCAGGAATACCTGGTCTGTGCTCAGAATAACAGGGTATGTGAATCTATTGACCGTGCAGTTCGAATCTCAGAGAGGGGCTTAATGTTCTCGAACTGTTTGCACTCCATCTTATAATATATACATGAAATTAAAATGGCCGTCACTAAAACCTATACCAATGTGTTTCTCTGATCACGAAGTTGTACTCTCGATACGGCGGGTTGGGTTCTTGGAAGGTAACGCTTTCTGTGAAATGTTGGAATCTACACCAATGGGTAATTGTCCACAACGGCGTGACGGCCTGCCTTAATATTCATACTGTGAATTAAGGTGTCTATTGACAATACACTTCAACAGATTTACTACCTGATTACCGGGTTTGACTTTCGGAATCACAGGATAGGTCTCCCTTTTAACGTAGCTGTGCGTCTCTCAACGAAGGTGGGTGCAATCTCGACCGGTCTGACTCCCGATTTCGTTATTCATATATGGAAATAAGGTGCGCGTCTGCTAAAGTGTTTACTAAATTGTTTCGCTGAATCCGAAGTTATACACACGATACGGCAGGTTATGTTCTCGGAAGAGGAAAGTATCCGGTAAGGCGTATGACGTAGTAACAATTGGTAATGATCTCAAACAGCTTGACGCTCTACTTTGATATTCAAATTGTAAATTAAGGTATCCAATGCCAATAGTGTTCTGCGCATGTACTTCTGAGATACCTGCTATTGCTTTCGGAATCGCAGGATATGTGAGGCTACTGTCATGCATGTGCGATTCGAAAAGATGGTGGTAACGTTCTGGAACGGTTTGCCTGGCGACCGTCTAATACATACATGGAATTAAGCTGCCGGTCCCTAAAATGTATACTAATTTGTTTCCCTGGACATGGAGTTATATTCTCGATACAACGTTTTTAGTTCCCTGAATGGCCTTCGTTAAAATTTTTGAAACTATACCAATAACTAACTTTCTACAACGGTTTGACTATGTTCGTTAATATACGTTAATATACGTTATTACATCGTGAACTAGGATGTCAAATGCCAATACTACACAGCGCATATACACCAGGAATATGTCGTTTGACTTTCGGAATGTAGGAACGCCTTCGAACGGTTTGACCATCGATGTTGATATTTGTAAACAAACACGTGGCATTCGTCCGCTAACATTTCTGCGAAATTGTTTTCGCGCACATTACGCAGGACACTCACTACAGCGGGTTAGGTTTTCTGAAGGTATGGCAGTCGGTAAAAGTAATGACTTTATGCGCATTGGTAATGTTCTCCGTCGGTTTGGCTCTCCACATTAATATTCATACACTGAATTAGGGTGTCAGTTGCCAATAAACAGAAGCGGACTTACTTTCGGATTACATGATTTGACTCTCGGAGGATAGGTGAAACAATAGATTTAGCCGTACGATTCTCAAAGTGGGTGATAACGATCTCGAACGGTTTGACACTCGATATTCTTATTCATAAAAAAATTAAGGACCCCGTCACTAAAATGTTTAATAATTTGATCCTCTGAACATGAAGTTACACTATCGATACAGCGGGTTAGATTTTCGGTGGGCAAGGTATTCGTTAAATCTTTTGACTTTATAGAAATTGGTAACGGTTCCAAACGGTTTGAAGTTCTATATTTAATATTTATACCATGAATTAACGCGGTAACGTTCCCAAACGGTTTAACGTTATATATTTAATATTTATGCCACGAATTAACGCGCCATCTGGTAATACAGCACTGAGGATTGCCTCCCGGAATTCTTGGTTTCACTATAGGAATATCAGGATTGGTGAAGGTACTGACTTAGCTGTGCGACTCTCAAAAAGGTGATAACGCTCCTGAAAGGATTGACTCGCGATCTCGTTACTTATCCATGAGATTGATGTGCCCGTAATAAAATGAATACAAATTTTCTTCTATTAACACGTAGGTATACCCTCGATACACAGGGTTTAGTTCTTGGAAGGTAAGGCCTTGCGATAAATATTGACACTACTACAATGCGTAATATTCCACAAAGATTTGACGCTCTGCTTTAATATTCATACCGTGAATGAACGTGTGCATTGGTAATATTGCACAGCGGATTGACATCCGGAAATGTGGCCAGACCCTCAGAACCGCATGACAGTTGTAGATACTCACTAAGCCGCGACTGTCAAAGAAGGTAATAACTTTCTCGAAAGGATTGACTTTGGATCATCCGATTCATACATGCAACTAAGGTTCCCGTCATTAAAATGTATACTAATTCGTTTCACAGAACACTAAGTTATAACCTTGATACAGCGGGATGGTTCGCCGAAAGTAATGTGTCCGGTCAGAAGTTTGTCGTCATACCAATTGGTAAGGTTCTCCTACAGATTGAGGCTCTACTTTAATATTCATACCGCGAATGAAGGTGTCTATTTCCATAACACTTCAGCGGATTTACAACCGGTGCACCTGGTTTTACTATCCGTATCACTGGATAGGTGAGGCCATTGACTTATCCGCTCGTCACTCACAGAAGGATGCAACGTTTTCGAACGGTTTCACCATCGACCTTCTAACTAATGCATGAAATTATGGTGCTCGCCACTTAAATGTGTACTAGTTCGGGCCTCGGACTCGGTGTTATACTGCCGATACAGCGGGATAGTTTTTCGGATGGTAAAGCAATCTGTATGAAGTTTGACCCTACACATAAAGGGAATGTTCTACAACGTCTTCCCGCTCGACTTTACTATTCAATCCATTTATTATACTGTCTAATGCCAATACTGTACATCAGACTTACGACCGAAATACCGCAATTGACGGTCCGAATCATAGGATAGGTGCAGCTATTGACTTAGCCGTATGATACACAAAGAAGGTGGAAATGTTCTGGAACGGTTTTAACCCTCGATCTTCTATTTCATACATGAAATGAAGGCGTTCGTCACTAAGACGCAAACTATATTGCTTATCTGAGCACGAAGTTATGCTCTCGATACAGCGGGAAGGCTTTTCGGAAGATTAGGTATTCAGTACAAATTTCGACTCTATACCAGTAGGTAACGTTCTACAACGGTTTGACTCTCTACTTTAGAATTTAAATTGTGAATTAAGGTGTCCATTGCCAATACTATACTGCAGATAGACTCGCGGAATTCTTGGACTGCCTCTCGGAATAACAGGGTAAGTGAAGCTAATGACTTAGCAGTACGACGCTAAAAAAGGATGCAAACGTTGTCGAAGAGTTTGACTCCCGATTTTGTTATTCCTAGATGAAACTGAGATGTCTGTCAGCTAAAATGTCTACTCATTTGCGTCAGCGAACACAAAGCTAGGCACTCGCTGAAGCGAGTTAGGTTCTCCGAAGGTATGGTGTTGTGTAAAAAGTATTACTTTATTTTAGTTGACAATATTCCCCGGCGGCTTGACACTGAGCCTAAATATATATACCATGAATTATGGTGTGTGCGGCCAATACTCTTCAGAGGATGTACTCTTGAATTACCTGGTTGGACTCTCACAATTACAGGATAGGTGGAGCTATTGTCTTATCAGTTCGACACTCAAAGCGGGTGGTGACGTTCCCGATCGGTTTGACCAACGATCTTCTAATTCATACATGAACCTGAGGTGCACTAATTAATAATTTATTTCCCTATTCACGGTTTTATACTATCCTTAGATTTGGAGAGTTAAGCCAGGTATTTCGGGTGTAAATCCACTGAACAGTATTGGCAACAGACACCTGCAACCACGGTTTCAATACTAAAATAGAGCGTCACGACGTTTGAGATGATTACCAGTTGCCATCATTTCAATCGATTTACAGGAGAACTAACCTCCCACGATCCCCACGGGCTTCAGCGAGTGTGTAATTTCGTGTTTGGAAAACGAAATTAGTATTCATTTCAGTATCGGGCAGCTGAACGTCATGTATTCGTCAGAAGATCGAGGATCCAACCGTTTGAGAACGTTACCACATTCTGTGGGAGTCTATCGGCTAAGTCAATAGCTACACCTAACCTGTGATTCCGATGATTAAACCACGTATATCCTGCAGTAAATTCGCTGAAACGTATTTTGTATTTGCAGTTTTCAGTCAAACCCTTGAAGATCGTTACATACTCGCATAGCGTCAAACCTGTTACCGAAAGCATTCCTATCCGAGAAGATATCTCTCCGTATCGAGAGTAATACGTCGTTTCGAGAGAAACACATATATATATACATATTAGTGATGGGCACCATAGTTCCATGTATGAATTACTAAATCAAAATAGAGTCCGTTCGAGGAAGTTACCACCTTCTTTGAGTGTCGACCAGCTAAATGAAATGCTTAATACGTTCTGTGAATCAGAGAGCCTAACGAGATGTTCTGGGTGTAAATGCACTCTGCAGTATTGGCAGTAGACAACATAATTCGCGGACTGGAAAAGAAAATGGATCAATATACCGTATGAGAACGTTACTATTGCTATAAAGTCAAACATTATACCGAATGCCTTACCGTCCGAGAAGCTACCCCTCCGTATCGAGAGTATAGCTACGTGTTTGGAGAAACACAGTAGTATACAATTTAGTGGTGGCACGTGAAATTCATGTATGAATAAGACTATCGAGAGACAAAGCGTCTGATAACGTTAGCACCATTTGTGAGAGATGAACAGCTAACTCAATAGCATCACCCATCCTGCGATTCCTAGAGTCAAACCAGGTATTCCGGGAGTAAACCCGCTCAAAAGTATTAGCAATACGTACCTTAATTCTCGATTTGATTACTAAATAAGAACCATCTGAGATGATTATCAATTGGTATAAAGTCAATCTTCTTACCGAACGCCAACCGCACCGATGGCCTAACCACCTACATCCAGAGTATAACTTCGTGATCGAGGTAGCAAATTAGTACACACTTTAGTGACGGGCACCTAAAGTTCAATTATGTATTACAAGATAGAGTATCAAACCGTTCGAGAACGTTGCCGCCTTCTTTGGGAGACGAAAGGATAAGTCAATAGTTTCTCCTCTCGTGTGATTATACGGGACTAGCCAGGTATTCAAGGAGTAGATGATGCGTACAGATACAGATCGTTGTAGAAAGTTACCTATTGGTAGACAGTCAATCTTTATACCGGGGGCATTACGTTCCGCGATCATCAGCGCCTTCATCGAGAGTATTCGACCGTGTTCATAGAAAGAAATTAGTATTCATTTCAGTGACGGGACCTTACCCTCGTGTATGAATTGGAATATCTAGAGTCAAACCGTTACAGAACTACACCACCTTCTCAGAGAGTTCACCCGTCCTGTGATTGCGAGAGTCTAACCAGGTACTCTGGACATTACTACGCTTCCGGGACAACACGGCTGGACTTATCTTGTAGTTGCGTTCACTAGATCGGAGCGACACTGCGCTATGACCATGTTCGTTTTCCTAACCTTGATATTGTACCACTTGCATTCTTTCACTATTTTCAACTTATTAGTACATACAGTAATTTACTGTTTCGATTCTTTTGATATATCGAAAATTCCCAATTTTTAATATCAATCATTGTACATTTTATGAAAAGTGTCTTCGGAATCAGTTGAGTGTACGTTTATGTCATCAGTTCTTTATATTTGGTGTTATTTTAAACGAATTTGCGTGTACGTACCTACGCTTCCGGAGCGACACGGGTGGAGTTCACTTGCAGTTGCGTTCGGAATATCGGACCGACAGTGCTGTATGGGCTTTAATAATTTCTTTGACCTTGATATTGTACCGTGTGCATTATTTCTCTGTACTCTGTTTATGTCTACATACTGTAATTTACTGGTATGATTTCTCCAATTCTTTTCAAAATTTGCAATTTTTGGACTAAAAAATTGTATTTATCGGTGAAAGTGTCTTTGGAATTAGTCGAATGTACGTTTATTCCAATATTATGATGAAACTTATTTTCATTTTGCATAATTGTCTTTATACGTACATACGCCTCCGGAGCTACGCGCCTGTTATGGTCTTGCAGGTGCGTTCGGCATATCGGACCGACACTACGGTATTATCTTCGTTAATTTCTCTAACGTTGATATTTTGCCGAATGCATTCTTTCGATATTCACTATTTATTACTACATTCTGTGATCTACTGTTATGATATTTCCGACTTCATTCAAACCCTCCAATTTTTTATTTCTGAAATTGAATTTTTTAGGAGAAGTGAAAATATCACAGCAGTAACATACAGTATGTACAAATAAATGATAAACTGGAACAAAATTCTTAATGTACAGTATCAAGGTTAAAAACATTATCGAAAACCATCCAGTAGTGTCGCTCCGATCTGCCGAACGCAACTGCAAAGCCACTACAGCCGTGTCGTTCCGGAGGCGTAGGTGCGCATACAGGCAATCAAATAATACAGGCAACAAATTGTCCTAAATTATGTCATAAACGTGCATTCAACTAATTCCAACGACACTTTTACAATGAAGAAATTTGTGAATTTAAAAATTTGAAACTATGAGAAAAACAGAACATATCAAAACAGTAAATTACAGTATGTATAAATAAATGGATGTCTGGGAAACAATGCATACGGTTCAGTGTCATGGATAGCTAAGTTATCGAAAATCATGCAGTTGTATCGCACCGATATGCTGATTGAAACTGCAGGACCACTCCATTCCAGACGCTCCGGAAGGGCTGGTACGTATACAGGCTATCATATGTAATAACAGTCATTTAATTAGATTAGTGTCGTAAACGTACACACAACTAACTGCAAACACACTTTTCCTAAGAAATGAAAATTTTGTACAGTAAAAATGGAAAATTTTGACAGTAGTCTAAAATATCCTTACAGTAATCTACAGCATGTATACATAAACAGGACAATGGGAAAAATTCATATGGTACAAAACGAAGGATATACAAATGAACAAATTCAATGCAATAGTGTCGCTACAATCTTCCGAACCCGACTGCAAGACCACTCTAGTCGTGGCGCTCGGGAAGCGTAGATACGAATTACAGACATTTGTATATAATTATAATAAGTTTGAGAAAATATTGCCATAAAAGTACAATGTACTAATTCCAATGACACTATTCCTAAAAACTCTATTTTCTGGTATTAAAAACTGGTAATTATGAGAGAAATCGAAAATATCATAACTGTTAATTACAGTATGTAAAAATAAATATATATCCGGGATGGAATGCTTGCCATACAATATTGAGGTTAATCAAATTAATGAAGCCCACACTACAGTGTAGCTCCAATTTACCGGTCGCAAATGCAAGACGGCAGCAGTCGAGTCACTCCGGATGCGTATGTACGAATACAGACCATCTTTTAAAGTGACAATAATTTTAATAAAATAATGTCATCAACTTAAGCTCATCTAATTCAAAAGGAACTTAAACTTAACAATCCATTTTTGGGAATTAAAAACTGGAAATTAAGAAAAAAATCGGAAATGGGATAAGAGGAATTCACAGTATGTATTAATAAATGGGGGACTGGGAAAAATGCGTACTGGTCGGAATCAGGGCTAAAGATAATGACGAAGATCATCCAGTAATGTCGCTCCGATCTTCCGCAAGCAACTATAGGGCCACTCCAGTCGCATCGCGCCAGAAGCGTCGGTACGTATACAGACAATCGCAAGAGATAACAATATGATTAACAAAATGATGTCGTCAATGTACACTCATCTAATTCCAACGGC
>NW_027470053.1:0-47136 GCF_051020765.1 Lasioglossum baleicum | reverse complement strand
AATTGGAATAAATTTAGACGTTTTACTGAATCCCTTATCCTCCGAAAGCCTAACGCATTATATCGGGAGTATAACGTCGTTTTCAGAGGAACAGATTACATTACATTTTAGTGACTGGCACCTTAAATTCATGTATCAATATGAAGATCGAGAGTCAAACCGTTGTAAAGCGTTAACACCATTTTTGCGAGACGCACAGCTAAGTCAATAGCTTCCCCCAACCTGTGATTCCGAGACTCAAGGGAGACTCAGGCAGTAAATAGCCTGAACAGCATTGGAGTAGACACCATAATTTACGGCTTCAATGTTAAAGTAGGGCGAGAAACCGTTCTAGATGCCTTACCTTCTGCGAACCTCACCGGCTTCATCGAGAGAATAAGATCGGGTTCCCAGAAAATAATTAGTATCCATTTCAGCGACGGGCACCTTAACTTCATGTACGAATTAAATGATGGAGGGTCAAACCGCACGATAAGATTGCGACATTCTGTGAAAGACGAACGGCTAAGTCACTAGCATTACCTATCCTAAGATTCCGAAAGTCAAACCAGGTATTCCGGGTGTAATTCCGTGGTACAATATTAGCATACGACTCCTCAATTCACAGTATGAATATTAAAGTTCGGAGTCAGAACATTGTAAAACGGTACCTGTACGCATGGAGTCAAAGGTTATACCGATGGACCCACCATCAGAAGAAACCAACCCTCTGTATAGGGTGCTCTGCTTCGTGTTAATGCATAAATATATGTAGACATTATATAAACGGGCACCTTAATTTCATGTATGAATTAGAAGACCGGGTGTCAAACCGTACGAGACCGTTACCAGCTTTGCTGCGAGTCGAACGGCCAAGACAATAGCTTCAACTGTCGTGTGATTCCGAACGTCAAAGCAAGAATACCAGGTGTGCATCCGCTGTACAGTATTCGCATCGAGCACCCTATTTCATGGTACAAATATTAATGTTCAGAGTCAAACCTTTGCTGGACGTAACGCATTGATATAGAGTCAAAGTTCATAGGGAAGGCCTAACCTTCCTAGAACCCACCCCGCTGCAGCGAGTGTCATGCTTTGTGCACAGCGAAACATTTGGTTGAAATTTTAGCAGACGGTCGCCTTATTTTCATGTGTGAATGGAATAATCGAGAGTCAAACCTTTCAAGAATGATCCCACCTTCTTTAAGAGTCGAACGGTTAAGTCAATAACCTCACCTATTCTGTGATTCCGAGAGACAAACCAGGTATTCCGGGTGTCCATCCGCTTTGTGAACATTGGCAATAGACACCGTATTTCACGGTTAGAATATTAAAGTGCAGTGTCAAACATTTGTAGTTACATATTTGAGTGATGTCAAAAGATTTATAGAAAACCTTTCCCTCCGAGAACTTAACCCGATGTATGTAGAGTATTACTTAGTATTCAGAGAAACAAATTAGAATGCAATGCTGTGAATGGCACTGCAATTTCATGTAAGAATTAGAAGGTCGAGGATACAACCGTCCGAGAACGTTACAACCTTCTTCTAGAATGGAACTGCTTGTCAACCACTTCACCTATCCTGTGATTCCGAGAGCCAAACCAGGTAATCCGAGAGTAAATCCGCTGATGAGTATTGCCAATATGTTCCTTTATTCGCGGAGTGAACATTAAAGAAGGCCGTCAAGCCGTTGCACAACGTTCCATATTCGTGCAGGATTACACTTCCTTCAGAATTCCTTACCATCCGAAAAACTGACCCCTGAATCGAGAGTATAACACCGTGTTCAGAGTTACGAAATAGTATACATTTTAGTGACTAGGACCTTAGCTTCATGTATGAATTAGTAGTAATCTGGGAGTATGTATTAGTAGTAATCTCTCATAATCCAGTGATTATGAGAGTCAAACCTGGTATTCGTGGACTAAATGCGCTGTATTGGGAGTAAATACCTTAATTCGCGGAGTAAATATTATCCTCGTGCTCCACACCGTGAGAGAACGGTTTAATTGCTATGAAGTCGGTCGTATTACCGAATTCCATACCGTTCAAGAAGCTAACCCGCCGTTTCGAGAGTATAGCTTCGTGATATGGGAAACTCATTAGTATACAATTTAGTGGCGTCACCTTAAATTCATGTGTTAATTAGAAGGTCAAAGGTAACGCAGTTCTAGAACGTTACCACCATCTATAGTATTCGATGACCTAAGGGAATAGCTTCACATTTGTTGTGTTCCTGAGCGTCATACAATGTATTCCTGGAGTAAATGCGCTGCACAGTGTTGTCAATAGACACCTTAACTCACGGGTGAATATTAAAATAGAGTGTCAAACAGTTTGAGACCGTTAAGAATTACTACGAAGTCTATCGTTTTACCGAAGACTTTTCCTTCCGAAAAACTAACCCACAGTATCATGAGTATAACTTCCTGTTTAGAGAATCACATTAGTATGCATAATATTAATGGCATCTTAATTTCATGTATGAATTAGGAGGTCGAGGTTAACACAGTTCGAGACCGTTACCACCATCTATGATATGCGGTGACCTAAGGGAATAGCTTCACATATCCTGTATTTCTGAGAGTCATACTTGGTATACCTGGAGTAAATGCTCTGTACAGTATTGGCAATAGATACCTTAATTCGCGTATTGAATATTAAAATACAGCGTCAAACCATTTGAGAACTGTACCTATTCGTATAGAGTCAAACTTTTACCGAAGGCCTCGCCTTCTGAGATGCCTAGATGGGTGTAGGGAGTGTTTCGCGGACTATACGCGGAAACAAATTGGTACATACTTTATCAGATGACACATTATTTCCGTGTAAGAATAGGATAATCGGGAGTCAGATCGGCGGAGGACGATGTCACCTTCTTTGGGAGTCGCAGACCTTCGTCAATAGCATCACCTATCCTATGATTCCGAGAATCTAACCAGGTTCTCCAAGAGTAAATTCCCAGCGCAGTATCGGAAAGAGACACCTTACCTCACGGTATGAATATTAGTGTAGAGTACCAAACATTGTGTGAACGTTACCAGTTGGTGTAAAGTCAAACGTTTTACCAAAGACAATACCTTCCGTGAACCTAAGCCGCTGTATGGATAGTCTACACTGGTGTTCAGCGAAGCTAGCTGCTATTTCATATAGAGGAGTGCACCAATGGCTTCACATATCCCGTGATACCGAGAGTCAAATCAGGCATTGGGGGAGAAAACCTGCTGTACACTATTGGCATCATACACCTTATTGCATGGTATAAATATTAAGCTCTAGAGTCAAACCGTTGTAGAACGTTACGAATTGGTACTGAGTCAAACTTTTTACCTAAGGCCATACCTTCCGAGAAGCTAACCCGCCGTATGGTGAGTATATCATCGTCTTCAGGAAAGCCAGCGCTAATCCAGGTATTCTTGGAGTGAATCCGCAGAACAGTATTGGCAATAGATACCATAATTCACTGTATGAGTATTAAAATACGGTGTCAAAGTTTCGGCGATCATTACCAAATCGAATTAAGTCGTTCTTTTTACTGAATACTATTATCATCCGATAACCTAACACGCTGTAGCGAGTGTCACGCTTGTTTCTCATGGAAACACATTTGTATCCAGTTTAGTGGACGGAAACTACATTTTTGTGTATAAATACCGTCATCGGCAGTCAATGCGTACGAAAACGTTTCTACTATCTGCTTGCGTCGCACATCTTAGTCAATTGCTTCACATATCCTGTGACTGCGAAGGTCAAACCAAATATTCCAGGAGTAAATGAGTTGTACATTATTGGCAATGGACACCTCAAATCACGGAATGAATATTAAAGCAGGCCGTCGAAACGTTACCTCCGGCGGCGAGGCGAGTTCCCACCCCACACCTTCCCGTCGATCGGACGAGAACGCGGGCGTTCGGCTGAGATACCGACCGTGGAGGGACCGCGGTCCAGCCGAAGAAAGAAGCGGACTGGGCTGGGAAGCCCGAAGAGGAGCCCAGCGAGAGCTGTTGAAGTCGCGGGGTGGAACCGGTGTCTTAGGCTCGCGAAAGCGCTGCCTGTCTTCCTGGTCCTCCCTTGTGCGATGAGAACGTACCACCGCAGGGTGGTTAGCGCGTAAGAGTCCCACAGACCTACAGCCTCACCCTCAGGGGGGCCGGGACAACTTTGGAAGATTCCTCCTGCGTCAAAAAATGGCCGTCGAACCGTCGTGAAACATTAACTGTTCGTGTAGGTTTAAATGTCTTACAGAATGCCTTACCCTCTGAAAAGCTAGCACGGTGTATCGGGATTAAAACACCGTGTTCAAAGGTACAAACTATTATACATTTTGGTGACGAGCACCACAATTTCATGTACGAATTAGAGGATCGTTAGTCACGCCGTTCGAGAACGTTGACATATTCTGTGGGAGGCGAACCGCTAAGTCGATAGCTCCAGGAATCCTGTGATTCGGAGAGTCAAACGAGGTATTCTGAGAGTGAGTCCGCTGAAGATTATTGGCAGTAGACACCTTAATTCTGGGTTTGAACATTATAGTAGAGTGTCAATATAATTTCGTGTTCAGAGAAAGAAATTAGTTCTCAGTTCTGTGACGGGCGCCTTAATTTCATGTATGAATTAGGAGTCCAAGGGTCAGACCGTTCGAGACCGTTACCACATTTTATGATTGTCGAATGGCTACTTCAATAGCTTCACCTACCCCGTGATAACGAATGCCAAACCGGATAATCTGGGAGTAAATCCGCAGATGGGTACTGGCAATATACACCGCAGTTCTCGGTTTGAATATTAATGCATACCGCCAAATTGTTGTATCAAGATACCAATTGCTATGAAGTCAAACGTACCACCGATTACTTTATCCCTCCGAAAAATTAATCCGCTCTATCGAGAGTATAACTTCATGATAACGGAGAGAAATTGGTATTCATTATAGTGACAAGCACCTTAATTTACTGTATGAACTAGAAGGTCGAATGTCAAGCCGTTCGAGAACGATGTCACCGTCTCCGAGATACGAACGGCTAAGTCAATAGCGTTACCAGTCTTGTGATACAGTGAGCCAAACCATGTATTCCGGGAGTAAATACGCTAATCAGTCTTAGCAATAGACACCTTAATTCGCGGAATGAATATTACGGTAGAGTGTCAAACCGTTTGAGAGCTTTGCCAACTGGTACAAAGTCATACTCGTTACCTATGGGCCTACCTTCGGAGAAGCAAACTCTCCGTTTCGAGATTATAACACCGTACGTAGAAGTACGAACTAATCTACGTTTACAAACGGGCACCATAATTTCACGCATGACTGAGAAGGTCGAGTGTCAAATCGATCGAGAGCGTTACCACCTTCAGTGAGAGACGACCGGCCAAGTCAATAGCTTCACCTGTTCTGAGATTCCGACAGGCAAACCAGGTATGCCGGAAATCAATCCGCTATACACTATTGGCAAAGGACATCTTAACTTACGTTTTGAATATTCGAGCGAGGAGCCGTTTGAGAACGTTACCAGTTGGTATAAAGTAAAACGTTATATTAATTGCTATACCTTACCGAGAACTTATCCTGCTGCAGCGAGCGGTTTCCCTGTGGTAACCGGAATCAAACCAGTATTCATTGTAGTGACTGGCACCTTAATTTCATGTACGAATGAGACGATCGCGAGGCGAACCGTTCCAGGACGTTACCACCTTCATTAAGAATCGCACATGTATGACAATAGCTTCACCTATCCTTCGATTCCGAGTGCAATACCAATTATTTCAGATGTACATCCGCTGAACACTATTGGCAATGGACACCTTAGTCCATGGTTTGAATAGTAAAGTATAGCGTCAAATCGCTTGAGAGGATTGCCATTCAGAATAAAGTCAAACACTCTACCGACGGCCTTACCTTCGGAGAAGCTATCGCATCGTATCGAGAGTATAACTATGTGTTCACGGGACGAAATTAGTAAACACTTTAGTGACGTGGTCCTAAGTTTTGTAATAAATAAGTGGAGCGGGGATCACACCGTTCGAGAAAGATACCACCTTCACTGAGACTCGAAGGGCTACGTCAATAGCTTCATACATCCTGTGAATGCAAGAGGCAATGGAGATACATCGGGAGTAAATGCGCTGCACAGTATTGGAAATATATATACCTTAATTCGCGAATTAGATATTAAAATAGAGCGCCACGCCGTGTGAGAACTTTGCCAATTGATATATCGCCAGTCGTTCTTTCCGAAAGACTTACGGGCCGAGAAGCTGACCCGCCGTATCGACCGTAGAACGTAGTGTTTAGAGAAGCACATTAGTATTCAATTTAGCGCCAGAACCTTAGCCTCATTTATGAATAAGGAGGTCGAAAGTTATACCGCTCGACATCGTTACCATCTTCGTGAATAGTCGCATAGCTGAGGCAATAGCTTCACCTACCCTGCGATTCCGACAGTGAAACAAGTCATTACTGGAGCAAATCCGCTGATTACAAAGGCAAATGACACCATAATTCACGGTGTGAGCATTAAAATAGAGAGACAAACTGTCACAGACCATAATCAATTGGTATAGGGTCACTCTTTTTACCAAAGGCCTTGCCTTCGGAAAATATAACTCGCTGCATCGAGACAATAATTTCGAGTCCAAGGAAACAAATTAGTATCCATTTTAGTGACGTACACCTTAATTTCGTGAACCAATTAGAAATGCGATCGTCAAACTTTACCACCTTCTTCGAGAACTGAACCTCTAGATCAATAGCCACAACTATCCTGCGATTCGGAGAATCGAATAAGTTCTTCCGGGAGTAGGTCCAGTGAAGAGCATTGGCAATAGACTCCTTAATTTACGATCTGAATATTACAGTAGGGCGTCAATCCGTTTGCGAACGTTACCAATTCATATAATGTAACACCTTTTAACGAAGACCCATCCTTCCGCGAAACTCACCCGCTTCATCGAGAGTATACCTGCGTGTTCAGAGAAAGAAATTGGTACTCATTTCAGTAGACGGGCACCATAACATCACGTATGAATTAGAAGATTGAGGGCCAAACCGTTCTAGAACATTACCACCATCTGTGAGAAACGAAAGGCGAAGTCATTAGCTACTGCTATCATGCGATTCCGAGAAACAAACATGTACTCCGGGAGTGAGTCCGCTGCACAGTATTGGCAACAGATATATTAATTCGCGCAGTGAATATTAAAGCAGTCCGTCAACCCCTTGTAAAGCGCTACCCACTGGTATAGATACAATCTATTTACCGAAAGCCTTTCCGTCCGCGAAGCTAGCCCCCCACATCGAGAGTATAACACGCATTTAGGTGACGGTACCGTAAATTCGTGTATGAATTGGAATATCGATGCTTAAACCGTTCGAGAACATAACCACCATCTTTGAGAGTCGAACAGCTAGGTCGCCTATCCTGTGATTCGGAGATGCAAACCAGATATTCCGAAAGTGAATCCGCTCAACAGTATGGGCAATAGACACCATAATTCGCGGTTAGAATATTTAAGCAGGCCGTTAAGCCGGTGTAGAGAAATACATATGGGTGTAGTGTCAAACCTGACGCAGAATGCCTTTCCCTCCGAAAACTAACTCACTGTAACGGGAGTGTAACACCGTTTTCACTGGTACGAAATAGTATACATTTTATTTCCGAGACCCTTCATTTCATGCACGAATTAGAAGATCGAGGGTCAAACCTTTCGAGATCGATACCACATACCTTGAGACATGAACGGCTGAGTCATTATCCTCACATTTTCTTGTGATTCCGAGAGTCAAACATGGTACTCCAGGAGTAAGTCCTCCGAGCAGTATTGGCTATAATAGCATTAATTTACAGCATGAATATTAATGAGGAGTGTCAAACCGTTTGAGAATGTTACCAATTGGTGTAAAGTCATATTCCTTAACGCATACCTTACCTTCCGGGAATATTACCAACTGCATCGTGGGCATACCTTCGTGTGCTGAGAAACAAATTAGTAGACATTTTAGTGCTGGGCATCGTGGTATCATGGATGAATAGGAAGGTCAGGAGTTATACCGTGCGAGAACGTTACCACGTTTTTTGAGAGTCCCAAACCTAAGTCAATAGCATCACGCATCCTGTTATTCCAATAGCCAAACTAGGGCTTCCTGGTGTAAATCCGCTGAATAGTATTGGAAATAGGTACCTTAATTTACGGCATGAATATTAATGAAGAGGGTCAATCCGATGTGAAACGATATCAATTGCTGTAGAGTCAACCATCTTCGAAGGCCTTAGCCACCGGGAACACCACCCGCTGCGTCGAGTGTATTACTTCGAGTTCAAAGAAGCAGTTTAGCATACATTTTAGTAACGGGCACCATAATTTCATGTTGATTGTGAAGGTCGATAGACAAACCGCTCGAGAATGTTACCACCTTCTGCGAGAGTCGTACGGCTATGACAATAGCTTCACTTATCCTGCGACGTCATTGCCTAACCAGGCATACCGCGAGTGAGTTCGGTGAACAGTATTGGCAATACACACCTTAATTCTCGATTTGAATACTAAATAAGAGCGTCCATCCATCTGAGATGATGACCAATTTGTATAAAGGCAATCTTCTTACCGAATACCAAACGCTCCGATGGCCTAACCCCCCGCATCCAGAGTATAACTTCGTATTCGAGGAAGCAAATTAGTACACACTTTAGTGACGGGCACCATAATTTCATTTATGTATTGCAAGATAGAGTATCAAACCGTTCGAGATCGTTGCCGCCTTCATTGGGAGGCGAAAGGATAAGTCAATAGTTTCACCTCTCGTGTGATGATACGGGTCAAGCCAGGTATTCAGGGAGTAGATGCTGCGTACACATCCAAATCGTTGTAGAAAGTTACCTATTGGTAGAGAATCAAACTTTATTCAGGGGGCATTACGTTCCACGAAACACAGCGCCTTCATTGAGAGTATTAGATCGTGTTCATACAAAGAAATTTGTATTCATTTTAGTGACGGGACCTGACCTTCGTGTATGAATTGGAATATCGAGTTTCAAACCGTTACACTACGTCACCACCTTCTTAGATCGTTGAGCGGCAAAGTTAATAGCCTCACCTAAGCTGTGATTGTGAGAGTCAACCCAGGTACTCTGGGAGTAAATCCGCTGTACAGTATAGGCGTTAAAAATACTACTTCCCAGTATAAATAATAAAGTACCATGTCGCACGGTTGGCAAAGCACCCCATTCGTACAGAGTCAAACATTCTACCGAAGGCATTAGCTTACGAGAACCGGACCCGCTGCATCGAGTGTATATCTTCGCCTTCAGAGAGACAAAGTATTATACATCTTAGTACACCTTACTTTTATGTATGAATTACTGCATCGAGGGTCAAACCGGTCCCAAACGTTCCAGCCATGCGAGTAGGACGGCTAAGACAATAGCTTTCACCAATCCTGTGATTCCGAATGTGAAACCAGGTATAAGCGGAGTAAATCCGTGGTATAGTTTTGGCAATTGACACCGTAATTAACGTATTGATTATTTATGCTGAGATTCTAACGGTTTGAGAGCGTTAACAATTGGTATAAAGTCAAGCGTTTTACGCAAGGCCTTCCCTTCCGAGGACCTCACCCGCTGGATCGAGAGTAAAACTTCGTGCTCAGAGAAGAAAGTTAGAATGCATTACAATGACCAGCACATTAACTTTATGTATGGATTAGAAGATCAAGCGGTAAACCGCTCGATAACGTTGCCAACATCTGTGTGAGAAGAAGGGATAAGTGAATAGCTTCACTTATCCAGAGATTCCGAAAGTGAAACTATGTAAATAGTTAGGAGTAAATCCGCGAGAACCATATTGGCAATAGACACCTTAGTTCACGGTTTGAATATTAAAATAGAGCGTCAAACCGTTTCAGAATGTTACCAATAGCTATAAATTCAAAGGCATTACCGAAGATCATTCCCTCGGAATAAATAACCCGCTGTATCGGGAGTATCACTTCGTGCACAGAGGCTGAACTTAGTGTTCATTTCAGTGAGGGGCACGTTAGCTTTATGTATGAATTAGAAGGCCGATAATCACACCGTTCGAGAACATTGACGCATTCTGTGAGAAACGGAAGACTAAGTCAATGGCTTTATCTATCCAGTGATTAGAAGAATAAAACCGTATGTTACTCGAGTAAATCCGCTGAGCAGTATTGCCAGTACATGCCGTAATTCACGGATTGAATGAAAAAGTGAGGCGTTCAACCGTTTCAGAGCATTGCCAATAGGTATAAAGTCAAACACTTTCCCGATAGCCCTAACGACAGAGAAGCTAGCCCGCCGTATGGAGAGTGTAGCTACGTGGTTTGAGAAACATATTAGTATACAACTTAGTGACGGCACCTTAAATTCATGCATGAATTAGAAAATCGTGAGTCAAATCGCTCGAGAACGCTACCACCTTCTGTGAGAGACGAACGGCTAAGTCAATAGCGTCAGCTATCCTGTGATTCTGGTAGTCAAACCAGGTATTCCGGGAGCAAACCCCTGAACCGTAATGGCAGTAGACACCTTAATTCACGGATTGAATAATAAAGTTGAGAGTCAAACCGAGGAAGAACGTTACGTACTTGTATAGAGTCAAACTTTTTACCGAAGGCCTTACCTTCCGTGAAGATAGCCCACTGCGTCGAGAGTATATCGTCGTGTTCATAGAAACCTATTATTATACATTTTAGTGACGGGGACCTTATTTTTATGTATGACTGAGAAGATCGAGACGATAAACGTTCCAGGACGTAACCACCTTCTTTGTGAAATAGCACATATGACCTGTCCTCTCGGTCTACGAAATAACTAGGTACCCCGGGAGTAAATCAGCCGAACATTATTGGTAATAGACACCGCCATTCATGGTTTGAATATTAAATATAGAGCGTAAAACCGTTTGAAAACGTTACCAATTGCTATAAATTCAAAAGCTTTGCCAAAGGCCTTACCGTCCGAAAATCTTGCCCGCTGTGTCGAGAGTATAACTTCGTGTTTCGAGAAAGAAATTAGTACTCAGTTCAATGACGGGTACCTTCATGTATAAATTAGATGATAGCGGGTCAAACTGTTCCAGAAAGTTACCTCCCTCTTTCAGAGTCGAACGGCTAGGACAATAGCTCCACCTGTCCTCTGATCCCGAGAGTCAAACCAGCCATTCCGGGAGTAACTCCGTGTTCAGAGAAACAAGTTAGAAGACATTCTACTGACGCGCACCTTAGTTTCACGTATAGGTAAGAAGATAGAGGGTCAAACCGTTCTAGAGCTTTACCACGTTCTCTGATAGTGAGACGGCTAAGACAATAGCTTCTGCTCTCCTGTGATTCCGAGAGCTGATCCAGGTATTCAAGCAGTCAATCCTCTGGACAGTATTTGCAATGGACACCTTAAATCACGGGTTGATATTAAAGTAGTTCGCCAAGCCGTTTGAGACCGTTACCAATCTCTATATGTATGAACAGTATAGGCAATAGACACCTTAATTCACGGTTTGAATATTAATATAGAGCGTCCAACCGTTTTATATAGTCACCAATTAGCGTGAAGTCAAACGTTTTACCGAAGGCCTCACCTTCCGCGAACTTCACCCGCTGCATCGAGAGTATTTCTTCCTGCCCAGAGAAGTACATTAGTATACATAATATAGACGGGCACCTTTGCTACGTGCATGAATTAGAAGATCTCGGGTCAAACCGTTGAGACCTTTGCCACCTTCGCTGTGAGTGGAACGGCTCAGACAATAGCATATGCTATTCTGTGATTCCGAAATTTAAACCAGGTATTCCGGGAGCATATCCGCTGGACAATATTGTCAATAGACAGCTTATTTCACGGCATGAATATGAAGGTAGAGAGTCCAACGGTTATAGAGCTTTATCTTCTAATTTAGAGTCAAACGTTCTACCGAGGGCCATACCTTCCCAGAAGCCCAAACCGCTGCAAGCAAGTGTCTTGCTCAGTGTTCAAGGTAGCAAATTAGTAACATTTACTAGTGGAATACATGGTTTGACTCTCAGAATATTTGAATACTTCAAGCTATGGACTTAGCCGTTCGTCTCTAAAAGAAAGTGGAAACGTATACCTGGTTTGGCTCTCCGAGTCCCTGGATAGGTGAAGGTATTGACATAGTCGTTCGACTCTGGCAGAAGGGGGCAACGTTCTCCAGCGGATTGACACTCGATCCTCAAATTCATACTTGTAATTAAGGACCAAAGTGTATACTAATCTGCTTCACTGAACACGAAGTAATACCCTCGGTATATGAGGTCAGCTTCTCGGAAGGCAAGGCCTTCTGTTGAAAGATTGACTTTATAGGAATAGGTAACACTGTACAAAAGTATGACGGTCACCATTAATATTCATACCGTGAAGTAAGGCGTTTATTGCAAATACTGTACCGGGCATTTACTACCGGAGTACCTGGCTTGCCTATCGGAATAGCAGGATAGGTGAAGCTATGCACTTAGCCGCTCGACTCTCAAGGAAGGTTGCAACGGTCTCGAACGGTGAGACCCTCCGTCTTCTAATTCAGGAACGAAATTATGGTGCTCGTCAGTAAATTCATACTAGTTGGTACTTCTGAACACAGGGTTATACTCCCGATACAGTGAGTCAGTTTCCGGAGGGTAAGAAATTCTGCAAGAAATTTGAAACTACACCTACACGTAATGATCTACAACGGCTCGACGGCCTGCAAACCGTGAATTGAGGTGCCTATTTCCAATACCCGTCAGCGACCTTACTCTTGGTTTTACGGGATGACTATCGGAATCACGGGATAGGTTAAGTTATCGACTTAGCCGTTCGTCTCTCGCAGACGGTGGTAGCATTCACGAATGGTTCAACATTCGATCTCCTTATTCATAACGAAATTAAGGTTCCCATCACTAAAATTTCACCAATTTGTATCCCTATACACGTAGGTATACTCTCGATACGGCGAGTTAGCTTCTCCGTCGGTAAGGCAATCGGTGAAGCGTTTGACTGATATTGCAGATAGTAACGTTCTCACGCGGTGTGACACCCTATTTTAATATTCACAGTGAAAGTTAAGGTATACATTGCCAATTATCTTCATCAGATTTACTCGAGGATTACCTGGTTTGACCCTTCGAATCACAGGATGGGCCACGCTTTTGACTCAGGCGTTCGAATCACAAAGAAATTGTTAAAGTTCTACAAAGGTTTGAATCTCGATTTTCTAAAACATACATATAACTAAGATGCCTGTCAATCAAATGTCTACTAATTTGTTTTACTGAACTCGAAATAATATTATCGACAGAGCGGGTTAGTATCTCGGAAGGAAAGCCTTCTGTAAAAGGATGTACTCAATACCATTTCGTATCGTTCGACAACGGTTTGGCACGGTACTTTAAGGCTCGTACCGTGAATTAGAGTGTTTATTGACAGTAATGTTCCGCGTATTTACTCCCGGAATACCTGGATTGACTCTCGGTGTCATAGCACATGTGGGACTATTGACTTGTGTGTCTTTCAAGTAAGGTGGTATCTTTCTGGAATGATTTGACCCTCTACCTTGTAATACATACATAAACTTATGATGCTAATCACTCAAAGGTATACTGTTAACTTTGTCTATACACGAAGTTATACTCCCGACACGGCGGGTTACCTGCTCGAAAGGTAAGAATTTCGGTAAAAGGTTTGTCTATATACCGATTAGTAACGTTCCCCGACGGTTTGACGGCCTGCATTAACATTGAAGCCGTGAACTAAAGTGCCTATTGCCAATACTGTACAGCACATTCACTTCCGTACAATGATTCTGAAAGTCAAACCATGAACTCCGGAAGTAAGTCCGCATTACAGTATTGGATTTTTACATCATACCTACCTAAGTGCAGAGTCAAACAGTTGTAGAACATTACGATTGGCATAGAGTCAAAATATTTACCGATGGCCTTACCGTCCGAGAACCCCAGTAGTGATTGGTTTCTTAAGTGTTCATCGGAAAAAATTAGTAGTCATTTTGGCAGACGGACACCTTTTTTTATGTATGATTAGGACGATCGAGAGACAAGCTGGCGCGAGAAACGTTACCACATTCTTCGAGACTCCAACTGCTAAATCAATGAAAACACCTGACCTGACATTCCGAGGCTCAAATCAGGTATTCCAGATGTCAAGTAGCTGTACAGTATTGGCAATAGGCCATTTAATTCACGAAATGAATATTAAAGTAGAATGTCAAACCGTAGGAGAATATTACCAATTAGTATAGAGTCATTCTTATTACCGAAAACATACCCTTCCTAGAACCTAGCACGCTAGGGCGGGTGTCATGCTTAGTGCTCACGGAAACAAACGAGTGGGCATTATCGCTGAAGCACACCATATTTTCTAATATGAATTAGAGGATTGAGAGTCAAACCGCTCGAGGACGATGCCTCCTTCTGTGAGGGTCGAACCGCTACGCCAATAGCTTCCCCTATCCTGTGATTCCGATAGTCGATCCGGCATTCCGGCAGTTATTGCGCTGAACTGTGTTGGAAATTGACACCACTTTTGATGCTTTGAATATTAAAATAGAGCGTCTCCCCGTGTGAGAACCATACCAATTCCTATAGAGCCAGACGTATTACACAAGAGATTATACTCCGGAAAACTTATCCACTGTATCTAGAGTATAACTTTTGTTAAGAGAATCACATTAGAATATATTATAGTGTTGACAACTTAACTTCATGCTTGAATTGGAAGGTCGTGTTTGAAACAGTTCGAGACCGTTACCATCTTCAATGGTATTCGAAGTGCTATGTCAATAGCTTCATATATCTTGTTCTTCCGAGACCCACACTCGGTATTCCTGGCGCATATCCGCATAATAGCCTTGACAATCGACACCTCAATTCACGCTTGGAGTACTAAAGAGGGCCGTCGATCCGTTGTAGATCGTTAGCAATTCATATGGAATCAACTTGTTTACGAAGGCCTTATCTTCCGAGAACCCATCCCGCTGGATCGAGCGTATAACTTCGTGTCCAGAGAAACAAACTGGTATATATGTCAGGGACGTCAACCGTAATTTCAGATATGATTTCGTAAATCGAATGTTAAGCCGTTCGAGAACGATACTACCTTCTTCTAAGTCGAACAGCTAAGTCAATAACATCATCTACACTGTCATTCCGATAGTCATACCAGGTATTTTAGGAATCAATCCGCTGTACACTATTGTTAATGGACATTTTAATTCTCGGTATGATGATTACAGTGGAGAGTCAATGTATCTGAGAGCGATACCCATTGGTATAAACTCAAACATTTTACCCAAGGCCGTACTTTCCGCGTACCTCACGCGCTTCATCGAGAGCATAACTCCGTGTTCAGAAATATAATTAGTACCCATTCCCGAGACAGGCACCTTATCCTCGTGTGTGAATTATAAGATCGAGTGTCAAACCGCATGAGAACGTTGTCCACCTTCTGTGAGATGCGAACAGCTAAGTCAGGAGCATTATCTCTTATGTGATTCCAAGAGTCAAACAAGGAATTCCGGGATTAAATCCACTAAATAGTATTAGCATGAAATACCTTGCATCACGGAATGAATATTACTGTAGGGTGTCCAACAGTCGGAGAACATTATCAATTAAAATAGCGTAATTCCTCATACCCAATTCCATACCTTCCGAGAACCTGTCCCGCTGTAGCGAGTGTTTAGCTGAATGTTCACCGAAACAAATGAGTAGACGGTTCAGCAGACGGACACCTTTGTATCACGCATGAATAGCAAAATCGACAGTCAAACTGTTCGAGAACGTTGTCACCTTCTTTGGAAATCGAACGGCTAAGTCAATAGCTTCACCTATCCCATGATTCCGAGAGTCAAACCAGGTATTCCAGGAGTAAATCCGCTGAATCGTATTGGCAATAGACACCTTAATTCACGGATTGAATATTAAAGCAGAGCGTGAAACCGCTAGAGAATGATACCAGTTGGTATAAAGCCAAACTTTGTACCCAGGACGTTACCATCCGAGAAAATAACCCACTGTATAGTAAGTATAAGTTAGTGCTCACAGAATGAAATGCGTATTCACTTCAGTGACAGGCACCTTAACTTCATGTGTGAATGAGAATATCGAGGGTCAAACCGTTAGAGAACGTTGCCACCTTCTGCGAGAGACGAACGGATAGGTGAATAGCTTCTCCTGTTCTGCGATTTCGAGAATCTAACCAGGTATTCCGAGAGCAAGTACGCTGAACAGTAGTGGTAATATACACCTTTAATTCAAGGTTTGAATGTTAAAATATAGCGTCAAACCGTTTGAGAACGATATGAATTGCTATAAGGTCAAACGCATTACCGAGGACAATATCCTCCGAAAAAGTAACACGCCGTATTGAGAGAATAGCTTCGTGTTCATAGAAATACATTTGCATGCAATTTAGTGACGACGCGTTAAATTCATGAATAAATTTAAATTTCGATGGTCAAAGCGTTCGAGAACCTTACCAACTTCTTTGAGACTTGAACGGCTGAGGTAGTAGCTTCACCTATACTGAGATTCCGAGTGTCAACCCTGGTATTTAATGAGTAAATCCGCTGAAAAGTATTGGCAATAGACACTTTCATGCACGGTATGGATATCAAAGTAGAGAGTCAAACCGTTTGAGAACGTTACCAATTGGTATAACGTCATACTCTTCTTTGCGTACCTTACCTTGCGACAACATAATCTGCTGCATCGAGGGTGTAACTTCGTGTTCAGTGGTACAAATTGGATGATATTTTAGTAACGCTCACTTTAATGTCATGTATGAATTAGAAGATGTAGGGTCAGATCGGTCGATATCGTTACGAACATCTGTGAGAGACGAACGGCTAAGTCAATAGCGTCACCTATCCTTTGAAACCGAGAGTCTAACCAGGCATTACCAGAGTAAATGCTCTGAAACGTATTGGAGACGGACACCTTCATTCACGGCTTCAATATTAAAATAGAGCGCAAAGCCGTTCCAGAGCGTTACCAATTGGTATAAAGTCAAACGTTTTACGCAAGGACTTACCTTCCGAGAATCTCACCCGCTGGATCGAGAGTAAATCTACGTGTTCAGAGAAAGAAGTTATAATTCGTTTTAGTGACGGACGCCTCAGCTTGGTGTATCATTTAGAAGATCGAGGGCCAAACGGTTCGAGAGCGTTACCTCCTTCTATTATATTAGAACAGCTATGTCAATATCTTCACCTGTCTTGTGATTCGAAGAGTCAAACCAGGTATTCCGGGTGTCCATCGGCTGTACACTATAGGAAATGGGATCCTCGGTTCACGGTTAAAATATTACAGTACGGAGTCGTACATTTGTAGACCGTTACATATTTCGATAATGCCAAAAGTTTTACAGAAAATCTTACCCTCCGAGAACGTAACCCGATGTATGTAGAGTATTACTTCGTACTGATGGATACAAATTTGTATACATTGCAGTGAAGGGCATCTTAATTTCATGTATGAAGGTGATGATGATCGTGGGTGAATCCGTCCGAGAACGATACCACCTTCATCGAGAAATCGCACATATAACAAAATAGCTTCACCTATCCTATGTTTCCTAGAGTCACACTAGGTTTACCAGGAGTTCATCCGCTGAGGACAATTAGCAACGGACACCTTAATTCAGGGTTTGAATATTAAAGTAGAGCGTGAAGCTGCTTGAGAACGTTACCTGTTGCTATAAAGTCAAATACTTTTCCGATGGCTTTACCTCCGAAAAACTGACCCGCTGTATCGAGAGTATATCGCCGGGATCAGGTAAAGAAATCAATATTCAATTGACTGTCGGGCACATTCACTTCATGTATGAATTAGAAGATTCAGGGGCAAACCGTTCGAGAACATTACCACCTACTGATAGAGATGAATAGCTATGTAAAAACTTCACCTATCCTGTGATTCCATAAGTAAAACCAGGTATTGCGGAGGTACATCTGCTGAATCGTATCGGCTGTAGACACCTCAATTTACGGTTCGGATATTAATGTAGATCGTGAAGCTGTTTGAGTGCGATGCCAATTTGCATAAAGTCAAACGCTTTACCGAAGGACATACCCGCCGAAATATCTGACCCCCGAGCATATAACTTTGAGTTCAGAGACAGAAACTAGTATTAATACCAGTGAAGACACGTTAACTTCAAGTGAACTAGAAAATCTATTGACAAACCGTTCGAGACGTTACCACCCTCTTTCAGGATCTAACAGATAAGGCAATAGCTCCAACAATCACTTGATTCCGTGGGACTAACCAGTTAATCCGAGGGTAAATGCGCTGAGTAGTATTGGCAAGAGATACCTTAGTTCGCGTGGTGTACATTAAAATAGGGCGTCAATCTGTTTTTGAACGTTACCATCTGTTATAAAGTCAAACGTTTTACCGAAGGCCGTTCCATCCGCGTACCGGGCCCGCTGCATCGAGAGAAAAGCTTCATGTTCAGAGGACAAAATTAGTATACATTTTAGTGACGAGCACCTTAACTTCCTGCATGAATTAGAAGATCGAAGGTCGAATTGTTCGAGGACGTTCTCACCTTCTGCGAGAGATGGACGGTTAAGTCTATTACTTCACCTGTCCTGTGATTCCTAGAGTCAAATCAGGCAATCCGGGAGTAAGACCATTGGAGTTCATTGACAAATTACAACTTAATTCACGGCTTGCATGATAATGTAGAGCGTCAATCCGTTTGAGATCGATACCAATTGCTAAAAGTCAAATATTCTACAGTAGGACGTACCTTCCGCGAACTCACCCGCTTCATTGCGAGCAAAAACGTCGTGTTTCGGATACACATTGGTACACATTTATGTAACGGCACCTTAAATTCATGTATGAATTAGAATATCGAGATTCAAAATGTTCGAGATCGATGGCACTTTCTGAGAGAGTCGAACGACTAAATCAATAGCTTCATCCATCCTGCGATTCCGAGAATCAAATCAGGTATTCAAGGAGCATTTCCGCTTAACATTGTTGGTAACAGTGACCTTCATTCACGGTTTGAGTACTAAAGTAGGACGTCAAGCCGCTGTACAACATTGCTTATTCGTGTATGGTTAAACTTCTTACAGAATGGCCTACGCTCCGAAAATACTGGCCAGCAGTGACCAGTGTATATCACCATGTTCAGAGGTTCGGACTAGTATACATTTAAGGGACGCGCACCATAATTTCATGCACGAAATTCTAGATGGAGTGTCAAACCGATCGAGAACGTTACCACATTCTGTGGGAGTTGAAGGGATAAGTCAATAGCTCCGCCTATCCTGTGATCCCCAGACACAAACCAGGTATTTCAGGAGTAAATGCGATGTACCGTATTGGCAATAAGTACCTTAATTCACAGTATGATATAGTATATTTAAGGACCGTGCCAAACCGCTGGAGAACGTTCCCAGTTACTATAACGCCATACTTCATACCGGATACGTTATAATTCGAGAAAGTAACCCGCTATATTGTGGGTATAACTACCGTTTCGGGGAAACAAATTAGTAGACATTTTTGAGGCGCGCACCTTAATGTCGTGTATGAATAGAATATCAGGGGTCATACCATGTTAGAACGTTATAACCTTCCTTGATAGTCGAACAGCTAAGTCAGTAGCTTCACCTATCCTGAGATTCCGAAAGTCAAACCAGGTACTCCCCGAGTTAATCCGCTGACCCCCTTTGCAATAGACATCTTATTTCAAGGAACGAATATTGAGGTAGGGAGTCAAACCGTCGTGGAGCATTACCAGTTTGAATAGTGCAATTCTTTTTGAAGGATACCTTACCCTCCTAGAACATGACTCGCCGATGGTAGTGTCTTGCTTAGTATTCACGGAAAGATATTAGTACATACCTTCGCAGAGGGAAACCTTGTTTCCGTGTATGAGTTGCAGAATCGAAAGTCAATCGTTCGAGAAGGTTACTACCTCCTTTGAGAGTGGTACAACTACGTCAATACCTTCAACTGTCCTGTGATACTGAGAGTCAATCCAGTTATTCCGAGAGTATATGCGCTGGTCAGTATTGGCAATAGGCACCTCATTTGCGGTATTAATATTAATCTAGGGAGACGAACTGTCGGAGAACATTAACAATTCTCATAGGGTCATGCCTTTCTTGAATACCTTACCTTCCGATATCCTATCCTGGTGTAGCGAGTGTCCTGCTTAATGTAAACAGAAATAAATTAGTAGGCATTCTAGGGGACAGACACCACATGCTTGTGTACAAATATTAACATCGAGAACCAAAGCGTTCCAGAACGTTACCTCCATCTTTGAGATTCGTACAGCTACGTCATTAGGTTCACATATCCTGTAATTCCGAAAGTCAAACCTGGTATTGCGGGTGCAAATGTGTTGTACAGTATTGGCAATAGACAACTTAAATCTCGGTTTGAATATTAAAATACAGCATAGCTCCGTTTGACAATGCAACCAATTGGTACCAAAGTCAAAAGTCTTACCGATGATCTTACCTTCCGCGAACCGCACCAGCGTCATCGAGATCTTAATCTCGTGTACAGAGAAAGAAATTTGTAACCATTTCAGTGACAGGCACCATTATTTCATTTATGAATTAGAAGATCGAGGGTCAAACCGTTCGAGACAGTGACCACCTTTTATGAGTGTCGAACGGCTACCTCAATAGCTTCACCAACCCTGTGATTACGAAAGTCAAATAGGGTAATCTGGGAGTAAATACGCTGAAGAGTATTGTTAATAGACACCCTAATTCTCGGTATGAATGTTAAAGCAGGCCGTCAAGCCTTTGTAGAACGATACCAATTGCTATAAAGTTCAATGTTTTACAGGGGACCTTACCTTCAGCGAACGTCACCCGCTTCATCGAGAGTACAACATCGTGTTCAGGGAAAGAAGACAGTATTCATTTCAGTGACGGGCATCTTAACTTCATGTATGATTCAGAAGATCGAATGTCATACCGTTCGAGGACGTTGCCACCTTCTGTGAGAAACGAACGGCTAAGTCAATTGCTTCACATAACCTGTATGTTCCGTGAGTGAAAACCGTGTATTCCAGGAGTTAATGCGCCAAACAGTATTGCCCAACGACACCCTAATTCACGGTATGATTTGTAAGGTAAAGTGTCAAACAGTCGGTGACCATTGCAGGTCGGTAAGAAGTCATTCTTTATACAGATTACCTTACCTTCGAAGAACATAACCGGCTGCATGGAGTGCCTTGCTTAGTGTTGAGATTAATAACTTAGTATTCATCTTAGTGACGAGTACCTCAACTTCACGTATGAATAATATGATAGAGGATCATACCACGTCCTCAGAGTGTCGAACGACTAAGACAATAGTTTCTGCTAACCTGTGATTCCAATTGGTAAACCAGGCGTTCGGGAATTAAATCCGCTGAGCAGTATTGGGTATGGACAACATAACTCACGGTATGAATATTAAAGCGGACAGTCATAACCGTTGTAGAACGTCATGTAATGATATATCGTCAAACGTTATTTCCGAAAGCCTTGCCCTCCGAAAAACTAACCAGCTGTATCGGGAGTATAACAGCGTGATCAAAGGTACGAACTAGAAAACATTTTATTGAGGGCACCATAATTCCCTGTATTAAGTAGAAGATCGTGTGTCTATCTGTTCGGCGACGTTACCACCTTCTTTGAGTGTCGAAAGCCTATGCCAATAGCATAACCTTTCCTATGATGCCGATACTTAAACCAGGTATTCCTTGAGTAAACGCCCTGAGCATCTTTGGCTCCAGACAGTCTATTCCACGGAATAAATTCTAAAGTACGGAGGCAAACCGTTGCAGATCGTCATCTTTTGCTATACATTCAATCATTTCACCGAAGGCCTTACCGTCCTAGAACTTAACCCGCTGTATCCAAAGTATAACTTCGTGTTCATGAAAACAATGTAGTATTCAATTTGGTGACCGGCACCTTAATTACGTGTATCAATAAGGAGATCATGCAACAACCCGTTCGAAAACGTCATCACATTTTTGACAATCACACAGCTATGCTAACAGCTTCGCCTATCCTGCGGTTTCCAGAGTCTATCCAGGTATTCGCGGAGTGAACCCGCTGAAAGGTATTGGCAATAGACACTATAATTCACTGTTCGAATATTAATGTACGGCGTCAAACTGTTGTAGAACTTTACCTATTCGAATACAGTCTAACCCTTTTCCGTAGGCCGTACCTTCCGAGAAGCTATCACGCTATATTGAGGGAAGTACGCCGTGTTCTGAGAAGCAAATTAGTTAGCATTTTAGTGACGGGCCCCTTAATTTCAGGTATGAATGAGAAGCTCGGGAGGCGGACTGATCCAGAACGTTACCACCTCCTTTGATACTCGAACGGCACAGTCAATTGCTTCACCTATCCTGTCATTTCGAGAGACAAACCAGTCATTTCGGGAGTAAACCCGTGGAACAGCATTTGAGATAGAGACCTTAATTCACGTTATGAATATTATAGTAGAGGGTCCAAGCGTGCGCGAACATTACCAATTCGTATAGAGTAAACTTTTTACGGAAGGCATTATCTTCGAAAATCAATCCCGCTGTATTAAGAGTATTACGTCGTGTTCAAGGATGCAAGGTAGAATACATTTTAGTAACTGCGCCCACAAATTCATGTATGAAGTAGAAGTTCGAAGGTCAAACACTGACAACGTCACCACCATCCCTGAGAGTCGATCGCCTACGTCAGTAGCTTCAGCAATCCTGTGATTCCGAAAGTCAAAGCAAGAATTCCGGGAGCATATCCACTGTACAGTATTGGCATTCTACACAATATTTCATGGTACAAATATTAAAGTCCAAGGGCAAACCTTTGTGGGGCATTACGTATTGATATACAGCCAAACTTTATAGCAGAGGCCTTACCTTCCGAGAAGCTAACCCGTTGTATCGACATTATATCTACGTGTTCAGAGGAGCAAATTAGAATGAATTTTAGTGACTGGCATATTAGTTTCCTGTATGAATTAGAAGACCTAACCCAAACATAAGCCAAACCTTTCAGGATCGATACCACACTCGTTGAGAACCAACGCCTGAGTCAATAGCTTCATCTATGCTATCGTTCCGAGAGTCAGTTCAGGTATTCCGCGAGTAAATTCGTTGGACAGAATTGGTAATGGACACCTTAATTCACTGTATGAATATTAAGTTAGAGAGTCAACATGTTGGAGAACATAACTAATTTTTATAAAGTCATACTATTTATCGGATACCTTGCATTCCAAGGACCTTACACGCTGTAGCGAGTGTCATGCTTAGTGCACACGGAAACAAATTAGTAGTCATCTCAGCAGGCGGACACCTTATTCTCATGAATGAATATAATAATCGGGAATCAAACCGTTTGAGACCGTTCGCACGATCTTTGACAGCCGAACGGCTATGTCAATAGCTTCATCTATCCTTTGATTCCGAGAGTCAAACAAGGCATTCCGGGATTAAATCAGCTAACCAGTATTAGAAATTGACACCTTCCATCACGGTATGAATATTAATGTAGGGAGTCCAACTGTCGGAGATTGATACTAATTGGAATAAAGTCATTCTCTTTACCCAATTTCTCAGATTCCGAGAAACCAAACAGATGCAGCGATTGTGTTCCTTTGTTTTCACGTAATAAAATTGTTAGATATTTTAGCAGACAGGCAAATTATTTTCATGCATATATAGAAATATCGAGAGCAAACCGTTCTTGAGCGTAGCAACCTTTTCTGAGAGTGGCACAGCTACGTGAATAACTTCAATTATCCGGTGATACCGAGTGTCAAACCAGGCATTCTAGGATTACATCCGCTGTACAGCATTGGCAATGGACTCCTAAATTCTCGGCATGATCATTAATGTTGGAAGTCAAATCGTCGGGGAAAATTAGAAATTGTTATAGAGTCATCCTTTTTACAGACAACGATATCTTCCGAGAACGTATCCAGCAGTGTCAAGAGTATGACATCATTATAAGAGAAACAAATTTATATTCATTATAGCACGATTATTTTATGGATGAGTAAGGATATCGAGAGGCAACCTGGTCCAGATCGTTAGCGCCATCTTTGAGAGTCGCAGAAATCAGTCGATACCTTCACCAATCCTGTGATTCCGGTAGTCAAGCCAGTCATTCCCCGTGTGAATCCGCTGAACAGTATTGCCAATGGACACCTTAATCCTCGGCTTGAATATTAAAGTACAGTGTCATACCGTTTGATAGCATTACCAATTGGTACAAAGTCCAGCACTTTGCTGATGGCCTTACCTTCAGGTAAGTTAGTCCGTCGTTCTGAGAGCATAGCTTCGTGTTCAGAGAAAGTTTTTTGCCTGTTTTTCTGCGACGGGCGCCTTAATTTCATGTATGTATTAGAAGATCTAGGGTCGAACCGTCCGAGGACGTTATCACCTAGTGTGAGGGAAGAACGGCTTAGTAAATAGCTTCACATATCCCGTGATTCCGAAAGTTAACCCAGATATTCCGGGAATAAGTCCGCAGAACAGTCTTGGCATTTGACACGATTAATAGCGATTCAAGTATTGACGGACTGATTGAAGACGATGGAGAACTTCACGTATTCGCATACAGTCCAACTGTTTACCGAAGGCCTTACACTCCGAGAACCTAACTGTCTTCATCCAGAGTATAACTCGTGTTCACGGATGCGAATTAGTATACATATTAATGACGGGCACCTTAATTTCATGTATGCATCAGAAGATCGAGGGTCAAACCTTTGGAGAACGTTACCACCTTCTGCGAGAGACGAACGGCTAACTAAATAGCTTCACCTATCCAGTGCTTCCGAGATTCATATCAGATAATACGGGAGTAAATCCGCTTTACAGTATTCGCATTAGACACCATATTTCACGGTATATATACTACAGTGCAGAGCCCATCCGTTGTTGATCGATACTAATTGGTAGAGGGTCGATCTTAATACTGAATACCATACCTTCCGAGAACCTAAACCGCTGTCGCGAGTGTCCTGCCTAGTGTGCACGGAAAAAATAAGTAAATATTTTAGCGGACGGACACCGCATGTTTGTGTATAAATATCAACATCGAGAGTCAAAGCGATCAAAAACGTTACCACCTTCTGTAAAAGACGAGCGGCTCTGTAAGTCAAACCAGGTATGCAGCGAGTAAATCAGCTGTTCAGTATGGTCATTAGATACCCTATTTCACGGTATAAATACTAAAGTACCCGTCAAATCGTTGTAGCACGTTACCTATTGGTATGGGGTCTAACTTTTCAAAGAACGCCTTAATTTCGAGAAGCTAACCCGCTGTATGGAGAGTATAACTTCGGATTCGGAGAAGCGAATTAGTTCGCATTTTAGTCACAGCACTTTAATTTCATGTATGAGCTATAATGATCGAGTGTCAAACCGTACGAGAAGGTTACCACACCCTCTGAGTGAGGAACGGAGATGACAATAGCTCCACCTATCATGTGATTCCGAGAGTCAAATCATGTATTCCGGATTAAATCCGCGGAACAGTATTGGCATCAGACACCCTAGTTCTCGATATAAATATTAACGAACATAGCCTAACCATTGTAGAATGCTGCTTATTTGAGTAGTGTCCAACATTTCACCGAAGGCCTCACCTTCCGATAACCTGAATCGTGGTATGGAGAGAATAACTTCGTGTCCAGAGAAAGAAATTTATATACATTATAGTGACAGGCGCCTTAATTTCATTAATGAATAAGCAGGTAGCGTGGCAGGCGCTCCCATAACGTTTCCACCATCTTCGAGAGTCGCACAGATACGCGAATAGCTTCACCGATTCTGCGATTCCCAGAAACAGACCAGATATTCCGCGACCTATCCCGCGGTGCATTATTGGAACTAGACACGCTATTACACAATACAAATATTAATGAACAGAGATAAACCATTGTAGAACGCTAGTTATTGCTATACAGTCAAACATTTTACCGGATGTCATGCCGTGCGAGAAACTATCCCGCAGTATCGAAGGTATAAAACTTCGTGTTCAATATGACAAATTAGTATATATTTTAGAGACGGCATCCATGACTTCGTGCATGACTGAGAAGATCGAGTGTCAAACCGTTCGAGATTGTTACCACTTACTTTGAGAATCGAACGACCATGTCGACAGCATCACCTACCCAAAGTTTCCGGGAGTCAAATCAGGTATTCCGCGTGTCAATGTGCGGTTCAGTGTGGGCATCAGACACCCTATTTCACGGTTTTCATATTTAACTATACAGTCATACCACTGTAGCACGATACCTATTGATATAGAGTCAAACATCTCGCAGAAGGCCTTACATTCGAGAAGCTAACACGCCATATCGAGAGTATAACTTCGAGGTCAGGGAAGCAAATTAGAATACATTTTATAGACTACCACCTTAATTTCATCTACGAATTAGAATGTCGAGGATGAAACCGCTCGAGAACGTTACCACATTCTGTGAGAGATGAACGGCTAAGTCAATAGCTTCACCAATCCTACGATTCGGAGATTCAAACCAGGTATTCCGGTTTACTATTCGCTGAATAGTATTGACAATATACACATTAATTCGCGGTTTGAATATAAAATTAGAGTGACTATTCATCTGAGATGGTTACCAATTGGTATAACGTCATACTCTTCTTTTCATACCTTACCTTCCGACGACATAAGCCGCAGTATAGCGGGAATAGTATCCCGTTCAGGGAAACAAATGTGTATACATTTTAGTGACAGGTCCCTTAAATTCATGTATGAATTAGAAGATCGGGGGTCACACCGTTCGACAACGTTACCTCCTTCTGTGTGAGACGAACGGCTGCGTCACTAGCTGCACCTACCATGTGATACCGAGAGTCAAATCAGGTAATCCGGAAGTAAATTCGCAGAAAAGTCTTTGCATTAGACACGATAATTCGCGTAATAAATATTCAAGGACATATTCAAGCCGTTGTAGAACTTTACGAACACGCGTAGAGCCTAAATCGTAACTGAACGTCTTACCTACCGAGAAGCTATCTGTCTGCATACAGAGTATAAATACGTTTTCGCGAAAGCCAATTAGTATACAAATTAGTGACGGTCACACTAATTTCATGTATAAAACAGAAGATCGAGTGTGAGAACGTTACCACCATCTTTAAAGGTCAAACGGCTGTCACTAGCATCACACATCCTGTGATTCCGAGAGTCAATCCAGGTGTTCCTGGAGTACATGCGCTGTACCGTACTGGCAATATACACCTTAATTCACGGTACGATATTAAAGTAGAGAGTCAAGCCGTAAGAGAGCATTCCCAATTAGTATAAGTTCATTAATCTAATCCAACACCTATCCATCTGAAAACCCGCTATTGTCTTGCCTAGTTTTTATAGGATGCAATGAGTAGACATTTTATCAGGCGGACAAATTATTTTCATGTATGAATAGGAGGATGGAGTGTCAAACCGCTTGAGAAAATTACCTCCTGTTTTTAAAGTCGCACATCTAAGCCAATAGTTTCACCTATCATGTGATTCCTAGAGCCAAACAAGGTACTCCTGGCGTAATCCATGAATAGTATCTGGTCATAGAGACCTTCCTCCCGATATCTTGGCAATAGAGACCTAATACACGCCACGGAATTAAAGTAGGGAGGCAAATCGTCGGAGAACATTACCAATTGCTATAATGTCATTCTTTTAGCCGAATACATTATCTTTCGGGAATCTAATCCGCTGAACGAAGTGCCTTGCCTAGTGTTCACGGATGCAAGTTAGAAGGCATTTCAGCAGAGGAACACCTTATTTTCATGTATGAATTTCAAGATTGAGAGTCAAACCTTTCGGAACGTGTCGACCACTTTTGACTGTCGCCAAATCAATAGCTTCACCTCGCCATTGATTCCGAGAGCCAAGCTAGGTATTCCGACAGTAAGTCCGCTGAACTAGTATTGAGTATTTGCATTAGACAGCCCAATGAACGGTAAAAAGATTAAAGTACAGTATCAAGCCGTCGTAGATCCTTACCTATTGGTATAGTGTCAAACTTCATACCGAAGACATTATCATCCGAGAACGTATCCCACTGTGTCGAGAGTATTACGTCGTGGTCAGAGAAACAAAGTAGTCTAAATTTTAGTGACGAGTAACTTAATTTCAATTATGACTTAGTAGATCGAGTGCCAAACCACTCGAGATCGTTACTACTTTCAGTGAGAGTCGAACAGCCAAGCCAATAGCTTCACCTATCCTGTGATTCCAAAAGTCAAACCAGGTTTTCCGGGAGCACATCCATTGGACAATATTGCAATAGACAGCTTATTTCACGGTACGATTATGAAGGTAGAGCGTCAAAAGTTTATACAACCTCATCTATTCGTTTAGAGTCAAACTTTTTACCGAAGGCCATACCTTCCGATAAGCCCAACCCGCTGAGGCAAGTGTCTTGCTCTGTGTTCAAGGTAGTAAATTAGTAAAATTTTCTCCGGGAATAAAAGGTTTGCCTCTTTAAATATTGGAATACGGCAAGCTATGGACTTAGCCGTTCGACTCTCAAAGAAAGTGGTAACGTTCTCGAACGGTTTGATCCTCGATCTTATAAATAATACATGAAATTATGGTGCCCATCATTAAAATGTATACTAATGTGTTCCTCTGAACACAAATTTACACTCCCGATGCGGCGGGACGAATCGACGGGACGTAAGGTTTCTGTAAAAAGTTGGAATCTACACCAATTGGCACCGTCCTACAGAGGCTTGACGTCCACCATAATATTCAATCCCTGAATTAATGTGTTTATTTCGAATAATGTATGAGGCATTTACTCCCAGAATAGCTGGTTTGCCTATCTGAATCCCAGAATAAGTGAAGCTATAGACTTAGCCGTTCGACCTTCAAAGGTGGTGGTAACTTTCACACACTCGGTCTTCTGTTTTATACATGAAATTAAGGTGATCGTCACTAAAATGTATGTTAATTCGTTCCCTTGAACACGCTGCTGTACTGCCGATACAGCGGGCTAGGTTTCGGGAGAAGCGGTGAAGCGTTTTAATCTATACCAATTGGTGACATTCTCCAACGGTTTGACGCTCGATCCTCTTATTCATACCTGAAATTAAGGAGCCCGCTACTAGAATATAAATTAATTTGTAACTTTGATCGCGAAGGTATACCCTCGATGCAGCGGGTTAGTTTTTCGGACGGTAAGGTTGTCGCTAAAACGTTTGACGTTATACCAATTGGTAACGCTCTCAAACAGTTTGACGCCCTATATTAATATGCAAACTGCGAAATAAGTCGTCTATTTCCAATTTTGTTTAGAGGACTTACTACTCGGTTTTTCTGGGATGACTCTCGGAATGACGGGAGAGGTGAAGTTATTCACTTGGCCGTTGCACTCTCAAAGGTGTCGGTAATGTTCATGATGAGTCTGTGCTCCGATCTTATAATGCATACACGAAATTAAGGTGCCCGTCACTAAAATGTCTACTTATTTGCTTCTCGGAACACGGAGTAATGCCCTCAGTAAAGCGGGCTTGCTTCTCGGAAGGAATGGCCTAAGGTAAAAAGTTAGACTGTATATGAACGGGTAAAGTTCTACCATGGCTTGACCTCATGCTATAATATTCGAACAGTGAATGATGGTACGGCAGATCGAGCAATATTACTGTATGGTCTCCGTTAATTTTTTAAGGCATGATTTTGAACCGCAAGAAATTCTTTCTCATTTTTATATTTATATACAAATACTGCAATTTACTGTTATGGTCATTACAATTTGTTGCGAAATTGTCTATTGTTAGTTGAAAAAATTGTATTTCCGAATACAAGTGACTTTGGAACTAGTTCAGTGCACGTTTGTGACATTATTTTGTTGAACTTATTGTTATTTTACATGATTGTCTGTATTCGTACCTACGCTTCCGAAGCGATACGAATGGACTGGAGTTGCAGTTGCCTTCGGTATGTCGGAAAAGCACTGCTGGATGGGCTTCGTCAATTTCATTAACTCTGATTTGGTTCCGGATGGATTTCATCCCAGTCTTCCATTTATATATACATCCTGAAATTTTCTCTTCGGATATCTCCGATTTCTTCCATAATTTGCAGTTTGTAATTCAAAAACTTGTATTTCTTAGTAAAGGTTTCCTTGAAAATAGTTGTGTGTACGATTATATCATTATTTTGTTATATTTATGGTTATTGTACATGATTGTCTGTATACCTACCTACGCTTCCAGAGCGACACGCGAGGAGCGGGCAAGTAGTTGCGTACGGTGGATAGGCGCGATACTGCTAAAAGGTAATGGTTAACTTTTTTAGCCTTGATATTGTACCGTATGCACTCCTTTCTGTTTTCTATTTATTTCGACATATTGCCATTTAGTGTTATAATATTTTCGTTTCTTTTCTAAATTTCAAATTTTTAAGATCAAAAATTGTATTTTATAGGAATAGTGTCCTTGGAAATAGGTGAATGCACGTTTATGAAAATATTTCGGTAAATTTGATGTTATTTTATATGATAGTCTGTAAATGTACTTACGTTTCCGGAGATACACGGCTGGACTAGTCTTGTAGGTGCGTACGGCAGATCGGAGTGGCATATTGCATGACATTCGCTAATTTCTGTAACCATGATTTTACTCCGTATGACTTTCTTACCAATTTTTTCATTTATTTATTCATTGTGTTATTTACTGTTATGATATTTTCGATTTTCTTCGAAATTTTCAATTCATATTTTCAGAAGTTGTATGTCTTAGTAAAGGTGTCTTTGTAATCAGTTGTGTGTACGTTCGTGACAATATTATGTTAAATTCTTTCTATTTTATATGATAGTCTGTAAATGTACTTACGTTTCCGGAGATACACGGCTGGACTAGTCTTGTAGGTGCGTACGGCAGATCGGAGTGGCATATTGCATGACATTCGCTAATTTCTGTAACACATGATTTTAAAATGTATGCATTCATTCCTAATTTGTCCATTTATTTTATACTTTCTTCAATTAACTGCAATAATATTTTAGATTTCTTTTTATAATTTTCAATTTCTATTGTAAGAAATTGTATTTCCTGGTAAAACTGCGTCTGGAAATAGGTGAGTGTACGCTTATGACATAATTATGTTTAACTAAATGTTATTGTGTATGATCGTCCCTATACGTACCTAAGCTGACGGAACAACACGCCTGGAGTGCACTTGTAGTTGCGTTCGGTACATCGTAGCGACACTACTGTATGATTATCGTTAATTTCTCCAACCTCAATATTGTATCGTATGCATTTTTTCCCCATTTGTCCATTTATTTGTACAAACTGTAATGTAGTGATATGATATTTTCGATATTTTTCGCAATATTCAATTTGCACTTTAGAAAATTGTATTTCTTAGTAAAAGTGCCTTTCGGAATTAGTTGTGTGAACGCTAATGACAATATTGTGTTAAATTCATTGTTATCTTATATGATTGTCTGAATACGTATCTATGCTTCCTGAGCGTCACGAATAGAGTGGTCTTGCAGTTTCATTCGGCATATCGGTGCGGCACTACTGCATGATATTCGATAACTTATCTATCCATGATACTCTACCGTATGCACTGTTTACCAGTCTTCCATTTATTTATACATGCTGTAACTTACTGTTGTGATATTTTCAATTTGGTTCAAAATATTCCACTTTTATTAAAAAGAATTTGTTTACTACTAAAGTGTCATCGGAACTTGTTGAGTCTACGTTAGTGGCAGTATTTCGTTAAATATAATGTTATTTCACATGATTGTCAGTTTACGTCGCTACGCTGTTTGCGCGACACGACTGGCAAGGTCTTGTTGTAGCGTCCGACAGAACGGTGCGACCCGGCTATATGGTCTTTGTTAAATCCTTTATCCTTAATGTTGTACCGTATGCAATCTTTCGCATACTTCTATTTATGCCTACACGATGTAGTTCACATTTATCATATCTTCCATGTTTTTCACAGTTTCCAATTTTGTTTTAAAAACTGTATTTCTTAGTAAAAGTTTCTTTTGAGTTAGGTGAGTTTTGGTTTGTGACAATATCATGTTAAATTCTCTGTTATTTTATATGAGTGCCTGTATACGTACCCAGGCTGCCAGATCTACACGACTAGAATGGTCTTGTAGTTGCGTACGGCATATTGGAGCGCCACTACTGGATGGTATTTGTTAATTCCATTAACCATGATTTTGTATCGTATGCATTCCTTTGCAGCTTCGTATTTATTTCAGCATTATGTAATTTAATGTTAGGGTGTTTTAGTTCTCTTGTTCTTAAATCTGCAGCTTCTTATATAGAAAATTGTGTTTTATAGAAAAAGAGTCCTTGGAATTAGTGGACTGCACAATTATGACAGTATTTTGTGAAACCTATTCGTTATTTTATACGCGTGTCACTATACGAACCTACGCAGCCGATCGACACGGCTGGAGTGGTCTTGTCATTGCGTACGTAAGATGCGACATATTCCATGGTCATCATTAATTCCTTTAACCATAATATTGTATCGTACGCATTGCTTCCCAGTTTTTATTTATTTACAAATACAGTAATTTACTGTTATGATATTTTCCACTTTCTTCGAAACTTGTATGTTTTATTTTAAAAAATGCATTTTTTTCAGGAACAGTGCCGCGTGAGTTAGAGGAGTTCACTTTTATGACAATATGTTGCAAAACACATTGCTATTTGATATCACTGTCTGTACACGTACCTACGTTTCCCGAGCGACACGAGTGGAGTGGCTTTGCAGTTGCGTACGGCAGAACGGAGCGACATAACTGGATGGTCTTCGATAATGTTTTTAACCTTGATATTGTACAGTAAGAATTTTTTCCCAGTTTTTCATTTATTTGTGCATACTGTAAGTTACTGCTGTGATATTTTCACTTCTCCTAAAAAATACAATTTGTGAAATAAAAAATTGAAGGGTTTGAATAAAGTCGGAAATATCATAACAGTAGATCACAGAATGTAGTAATAAATAGTGAATATCGAAAGAATGCATTCGGCACAATATCATGGTTAGAGAAATTAACGAAGATAATACGTAGTGTCGGTCCGATATGCCGAACGCACCTGCAAGACTTTAACAGGCGCATCGCTCTGGAGGCGTATGTACGTATAAAGATAATTAGGTAAAATAAAAATAAGTTTCATCATAATATTTTCAAAAACGTACACTAGACTAATTCCAAAGTCTCTTTCACTGACAAATACAATTTTTTTAAACCAAAAAATTGCAATTTTGAAACGAATTGGAGATATCATAACAGTAAATTACAGTATGTAGACATAAACACAATACAGAGAAATAATGCACACGGTACAATATCAGGGTCAAAGAAATTATCAAAGCCCATACAGCACTGTCGCTCCGATATTCCGAACGCAACTGCAAGATAAATCTACCCGTGTCACTCCGGAAGCGTAGTTACGTCTACAGACAATCGTATACATTAACAACAAGTTTAACCGAATAATGTCATAACCGTACAGACAACTAATTCCAATGACACTTTTACAATGGAATAAAATTTTGAAAACAAGAAATTAATAATTTTGAAAGTCGAAGATAACATGTCAGTAAATTACAGCATGTAGAAATAAATAGAAAACTGCGAATGAACTCTTACGTTACAACATTAGTGATCAAGAAACTAACAATGTTCATAGGGTATTGTCACTCCGCTCTATCAAACGCAAATGCAAGACCACGCCAGTCGTCTCGCTCCGGCATCGTAGTTACGTATACAGACCATGAGAAAATGACGTAAGATATAACAAACTATTATCATAAACGTACTCTTAACTAATTCCAAAGAAAGATTTCCTAAGAAATACAATTTTTTAAATTAAAATTGGAAATCATGAAAAAAGTCGAAAAATCATAACAGTAAATTACTTTATGCAGAAGTAAATAGAAATTTGCGAAAGATTGCATGAGGTACAATATTATGGTTAAAAAGGTTAACGAAGATCATCGGTATGCCGCATCGATCTGGCGTTCGCAACTACAAGACCACTTTAGCCGTGTCGCTATAGCACCGATGGTACATATACAGACAACCGTGTAAAACGACAAAAAGCATAACAAGATATTGTCATAAAAATAAACTCAACAAATTCAAAAGGCACGTATACTAAAAAATACAGGTCCTTGTATTAAAATTTATGAATTTTGAAAACAGCTGAAAAAATCATATCAGTAAAATGCAGAATATAGAAATGAATAGAAAATTGCAAAATAATGCATACGGCACAATCTTATGGATAAAGAAATGAACAAAGACGATCCAGAAGAACCGCTTCGATCTGGCGTTCACATCTGCAAGTCCTCGCCAGTGGTGTTGGTCCGGGAACGTAGGTTCGCATACAGAAAGTCATATAAAATAGCAATATGTAACAAATAAATGACGTCAGCGTACACTCAAGTAATTACAAAGACACCTTTATTAGGAAATAGAATTTCATAAAATAAAAATAAAAATTTGCTAGAAAATTGAAAATAGTAGGACAGTAAGTTGCAGAATGTATAAATAAAGAAAAAATTGGGAACCAATGCACAGAAACAAACAGGAAGCTGCGAATGAATGGTTACGGTACTATATTGAGTATACTGAAATTGACAAAGACCATACAGTCGAGCAGCTCCGACCTGCCGAACGCAACTACAAGGCCACTTAATTCGTGTTGCTGCAGAAGCGTAGGTTTGTATTCAGACACTCATATTACACGACAGAAAATTAAACAAAATGTTTGTATAAATGTAGACTTTCCCAATGGCACAGGGATTTTTACTACGAAGTACAAATTTTTAATATAAAAACTTGAAATTATGAAAAAATTGAAAATAGCATAACCGTAATATACAGCATGTAAAAATAAATGGAAGACTGGGAAGAGATCCATACGATACAGTAATATGGTTGCAGAAATTAACGAAGCTCATTGAGTAGTGTCGCTCCGATATACCGATCGCAACTGCAAGACCACTCCACTCGTGTCGCGTTGTAAGCGAGGTACGAATACAGAAAATCATATAAAATGAGAAGAAGCATAAATCAATATTGTCATAAATGTAAACTCAACTAATTCCATAGACACTTTTCCTATAGAATACAGTCTTTGAACTTATAGACTGGAAGTTATGAAACAAATCGAAAATATCGTAAAAGTTGACGGCAGTATGCGTTAATAAATGGATGGCTGGGATAAAATATATACGGCGCAAAGTCCTGGTTATGAAATTAACGAGGACCATCTAGTACTGTCGCTCCGACCTGCCGAACACAGCGGCAAGTCTACTTTTGTCTTGTCGCACCGGACGCATAAGTACGCATAGAGGCAATCATATAAAACAACAATATGATTTGCAAAATATTGTCATAAACGTACACTCACATATAATGCCCAAGACACATTTACTGAGAAATACAATTTTTGATCTTCACAATTGGATATTTGGAAGAAAATCGGAAATAAAATACGTGTAAATTGCAGTATGTAGAAATAAATAGATAACTGCGAAAGGTGAATATGGTGCAATATCATGGTTAAAGAAGTTGACGTAGATCATACCTTAGTTTCGCTCCGATCTACCGAACGTAAATACAGGATCCCTACAGCCGTATTGCTCCGACAGCGTAGTTACTAATACAGACAATCATATAAAACAACAATATTTTCAACAAGATAATGTAATAAACGTACACTCAACTAATTTCAAAGGCACTTTTACTAAGAAATACAATTTTTTTATATAAAAATTGAAAATTTCGAACAAGAACGGAAATATAACAACAGTAAATTGCAGTATCTATAAATAAACAGAAATCTGTGACGGAATGCATATGGTACAAAATCAAGGATAAGGCATTGACTGAAACCATACGGTAATGCCGCTTCGAGCTACCGTGACCAACTACAAGACATCGATATAACTTCATCTAACCTGTGATAGCATGAGTATATACAGGTATTCCGGGCGTACATCCGCTGAGCAGTATTGGCAATAGACACATTAATTCGAAGGTTGAATATTAATGTAGAGCGCCAAACTGTTTTGGAGCGCTGCCAGTTCGTATAAAGTCGAACGTTTTACTGGAGACCTTGCACTCCGAGAGCCTAACCAGCTGTATCGATGGTATAACTCCGTGTTCAGAGGAACAAATTAGTAGACATTCCAGTCACGCGTACTTTGGTTTCACGTATCGGTAAGAAGATAGAGGGTCAAACCGTTCTAGAGCTTTACCACGTTCTCTGAGAGTGGGAATCGGCTATGACAATAGCTTCTGCACTCCCGTGATTCCGAGAGCTCAACCAGGTATTCCGGCAGTCAATCCTCTGAACAGTATTAGCAAAAAACACCTTAATTCGCGGCTTGAATATTAAAGTAGGGTGTCAATCCGTTTGAGAACGATACCGATTTGTACAAAGTCAAATGTTTACCGAAGGCCTCACCTCCCGCAAACTTCACCCGCTGCATCGAGAGTATTACTTTGTGACCAGAAGAGCACGTTAGTATACATAATATGGACGGGCACCATTTTTCCGTGCATGAATTATATGATCTCGGGTCAAACCGTTCAGACCTTTGCCACGTTCGCTGAGAGTGGAACGGCTAAGATAATAGCATTTGCTGTCTTGTGATTCCGACAGAAAAACCAGGTATTCCGGGAGAACATCCGCAGGACAGTATTGGCGATGGACAGCTTATTTCACGGTATGAATATGAAGGTAGAGCGTCCTTCGGTTATAGAGCTTTATCTTTTAATTTAGAGTCAAACTTTTTACCGAGGGCCATACCTTCCGAGAATCCCAAACCGCTGCAACTAGTGTCTTGCTCAGTGTTCAAGGTAGCAAATTAGTAACATTTACTCCGGGAATACATGGTTTGACACTTAGAATATTTGAATATGTCAAGCTAGGGACTCAGTCGTTCGTGTCTAAAAGAAAGTGGTAACGTTCTCGAACGGTTTGGCACTCGATCTTCAAATTCATAATTTCAATTGAGGATAATGTCACCAAATTGTATACTAATCTGCTTCACTGAATACAAAGTAATACCCTCAATATATGGGGTCAGCTTCTCGGAAGGTAAGGCCTTTTGTAGAAAAATTGACTTTATAGGAATAGGTAACATTGTACAACGGTTTGACTATCTGCTTTAAGCTTCTAACCATGAACTAAGTAGTCGATTGCCAATACTGCTCAGTGGACTTACTCCCGGAATACCTGGTTTGACTCTCGTAATCGCAGGATAAGTGAAATTATTGACTTAGCCTGCTTTGTGGATTGACTTCCGGAATACCTGGTCTGACCGTCGGAATTGCATGATAGTTGTAGCTACTGAATAAGCCACCGAATCTCAAAGACGATGGTAACGTTCTCGATATGATTGACCTTCGACCTTTCAGTTCACACATGAAACTACGGTTTCCGTCTTTAAAATGTATAGTAATTTGAGACCCGAACAGGGAGTTATACCCTCGCTACAGCGCGTATGGTTCGCGGAAAGTATGGAGTTCGGTAAAACGTTTGACCTTATACCAGTAGGTTACGTTGTACGATGGATCGAATCTCTATATTATGACTTATACCGTGATTTAAGGTGTCCACTCCTAATACTGTTCAGAGGATTTACTCCCGCATACGTGGTATCTATCTCGGAATATCAGGATAGGTGAAGCTATTGCCTTCGAAGTTCGGCACTCATAGATGCTTGAATCGTTGGATGACTGTTCGACTCTCCATCTCTCAATTCATACATGAAAATAATGTATCCGTCTGCTAAAATGGCTACTAATTTGATTCCGCGAGCACTAAGCACGATACTGGCTACAGGGGAAATATTCCATGATGGTAATGTATTCGGTAAAAAGAAGGACACTATGACAATTAGTAATGTTTTCCGACGGATTGACACTATCCTACAATTATCATACCGTGAATTATGGTGCCAATTACCATTCTGGTCAGACAATTTACTCTCACGGTACCTTGTATTACTCATGGAATCACCGTATACATGAAGTTATTGACTTAGCCGTTCATCTCTCTCAGAAGGTGGCAACGTTCTCGATCGGTTTGACACTCCATCTTCTAATTCATGCATGAAATTATGGTGCTCCAGACTAGAATGTATACTAGTTTTTATCTCTGAACACGGTGATATACTCTCGATACAGCTGGTCAGTTTATCGGAGGGTACGGCATTTTGAAATGTGTTTGACTTTATAGCATTTGTAACGCTCTCACAGGTTGTTACATTCTATTTTAATATTCAGTCCGCGAGTTATGGTATGTATTGCTAGTACTGTGCAAAACATTTACTCCTGGAATTACTCGTTTGACTTTCTGAATCACAGGATGTATGAAACTGTTGTCTTAGCCCTTTGTATCTCAAAGAATGTGGTAACTTTCTCGAACGGTTTTACCCGTGATTTCCTTATTCATAATGAAATTAAGGTCCCCGTCAATAAAATGCATATTAGTTTGATTCTCTGATCACCAAGTTATACACCCAATGAAACGGGTGTGTTTCGCAGAAGTTACGGCCTTCGGTGAAACGTTTGATATTATGGCAATTGGTAACGTTATCAAACGGTGTGTCGCTCTATTTTAATATTCATATAGTGATCTCTGGTGTCTACTGCCATTACTGATCAGCCTATTTACTTCCGGAATGCCTAGCTTGACTCTCGGAATCTCGGGACAGGTAAAGCTGTTCACCTAGCCGTTTATCCCTCGCTGAACGTTGCTCCGTTGTCGCACGATTTGACACTCAAGCCACCTATTCATATCTGAAAAGAAGGTGGCCGCCTGCTAAAATGTATGCTAATGTGTTTATCTAAACACGAAGTTATACTATCGATACCGCGGGATTGATTCTCGAATGGTATGGCTTTCTGAAAAAATTTTGAGTTTATAGCAATTGGTAAAGTTCTAAAACGGTTTGGCGCTCTACATTAACATTAAAACTGCGAATTAAGGTGTTTATTGCCTATACCATTCAGCGGATTTTCCCCAGCAATACCTGTTTCGGCTCTCTGAACTATAGGATAGGTGACGCTACTGCCTTAGCCGTTCTAATCTAAAATATGATGGTAACGTTCTACAACGGTTTGACTCCCGATCCAGCTAGTCATACATAAAATAAGGTCTACGTTTGCTATAATGACTACTAATCTGTTTCCATGGGCAATAAGCATGACACTCTTCACAACGGGATAGGACTAAGGAAGTTAAGGCCTTCGGTATAGGTTTGACCTACACCTATACCTATACAACTTAAACATTTTCAATGTCATATCTATATGACTTATACCTATACTAATAGGTAACGTTCTACAAAGCTTTGACACCCTACTTAAATATTCATATCATGAACTCCCGGAATACCTGGTCTGATCCGCGGAATCATAGGACCGGTGTAGCCATTGATTAAGCCGTACGACACTCGAAGGAGGTGGTAACGTCCTGAACCAATCTGCCTACCGATTTTCTAATTGATACATGAAATTAGGGTGCCCGTCACTAAAATGATACCTGATTTGATTCACGGAACACGAAGTAATACCCTCAATACAGCGTGTTAGCTTCTCGGAAGGTAAGGACTACGGTACAGTGATTGGCTTTATACGAATAGGTAAATTTCTAGATTGGATGACGCCCTTCTTTAATATTCGAACACCGAATGATAGTATTTATTGCCAATACTGTTTAGCGGATTCACTCCCGGATTACCTGGTTTGAACCTCGGATTCTCAGGATAGGTGAAGCTATTGACTTAGCCGCTTGACTCTCCAAGAAGGTGGGATCATTCTCGTACTGTTTGACACTCGATTTTTCTATTCACACATTTAAATATGGCGCCCCTCGGCTAAAGTGTCTACTAATTTATAGCCGTGAACAATAACTTAGACACAGGCTGCAGCGGGTTTGGTTCTCGTAAGGTAAGGTATTCAGCAAGAAGAATGACGTTATACGAATACGTAATTTTCCCCGACGATTTAAGTCTTTACTTTAATATTCATACCATGGTGTAAGGTGTCTATGGCAAAACTGTTCACCGGATTTACTCCCGAAATAACTCGATTGACTCTTGGAATCGTGGAATAGGTGAAGCTATCGACATAGCCGTTCGCCTGTCAGAGAAGGTGGTAACGTTCTCGAGCGGTTTGACACATCGATCTTCTAATTCGTACAAGAAGTTGAGGTGCCCGTCGCTAAAATGGACACTAATTTCTATCTCGGAACACGAAGTTATACTCTCGATACAGCAGATTAACTTCTTGGAAGGTAAGGCCTTCAGTAAAAAGTCAGACTCTGTAGGAATAGATAACGTTCTACAACGGTTTGTCCATGTACATTATCATTCATACCGCGAAGCAGGGTATATAATGACAATACTATACAGCAGATTTTCCACCGGAATATATCCTTTGACTCTCGGATTCATAGATTAGGTGAATCTATTGACGTATCCGTTCGATTCTCAGAGGTGGTGGCAACGTTCCCGATCGGCTTGACTCTCTTCCTTCTAATTCATACATGAAGTTAAGGTGCCCGTCATTAGACTGTATTGTAATTTGTTCCACTGATCACGGTGCTATACACACGAAATAGCGGGTTAGCATCTCGGAAGGGAAGGCTTTCGATAAAAGGTTTGACGCTATGGCAGTAGGGAACGATCTGCAACGGATTGACGATCTACTTTAACATTCATATCGCGAATTAACGTGTCTATTGTCAATACTGTTATGCCCAATTACTCTCGGTGTACTTGGCTTCACCATCGGAATCACAGGATAGGTGAAACTGTAAACTTGGCCGTTCTATTCTTAGAGAAGTTGGTAACGTTCTCGATCGGTTAGACGCCCAATCTTCTAATTCACACATGATATTAAGATGCCCGTCATAAAATGTATAATAATTTGCTTCTCCGACACGAAGATATACTATTGATACAGCGGGTTAGCTTCACAGAAGGCAAGCCTTTCACTCGAAGGTTTGACTCTATACAAAGTCGTAACGTTTTTCCACGGTTTGACTCTCTACTTTATTATTCATTGCCAGAATTAAGGTGTCTATTGCCAAAACTGTTTAGCGCATTTACTCCCCGCGTACATGGTTTGACTCCCGCATTCACAGGATAGGTAAACGAATGACATAGATGTGCGACTTTCAAACAATGTGGGATCGTTATCCAACGGTTGTTCTCTCGATTTTGCTATTCATAAATAATAGAAAGCTGTCCGTCTGCTATAATGACTCCGAATTTGTTTCCGCAGCACTAAGCATGGCACTCGACACAGCGGGTAAAGTTCTAAAAAGATTAACTGCTCGGTAAGAAGGATGACTTTATACCAAAGCTATCGTTCACAAACGCTTTGACGCTCTACTTTAAAATTCATACGTGACATAAGGTGTATATAGCCAATTATTTTCAGGGTATTTACTTCTGGAATTCGTGATTTGGATCTTGGAATCACAGGATAGCTGCAGCTATTTACTTAGATGTGTGAATTTCAACTATGGTGATAAGGTTCTCGAACGGTTTGACCCTCGATATTACAATTCATGCATGAAATTAAGGTCACAGTCAATAGAATGTTTTCTAATTTGATCCTGTGAACACGAAGATATAATTTCGAAGCTGCTGGTTAGCTTCTCCGAAGGTAATGCTAACTGCAAAGTGTCTATCGTTATACACATAGGTTATATAAATAGGTATGACTTCTCAGTCATGCATGGAAATAAGGTGCATGCCAGTAAATGTGTACTAGATCGTACCTCTGAACATGGTGTTATACTCTCGAAATAGCGAGTTTGCTTCACCGAAGGTTAGGCCATCGGTTATGAGTTTGACTTTCTACCAACTTGCAGTGCTCTCAAACCGTTTGACGCTCTACTTTTTTCTTCAAACCGTGAAATAAAGTGCATACAATACTTTCAGCGAACTTACTCTCAGATTTCCTGGGTGTTTGTCGGAATCTCGTCATAAGTGAAGCTATTGCCCTAGCCGTTCGACCATCAATGACGGTGGACACGTTCTTCCACGATTTGATCCTCGATTTTCTGTTTCATACATGAAGTTGAGGAGCAGTTCACTGAAATGAATACTAATTTCGTTCTCTGAACCCAAAGTTATACTCTCGAGACAGCAGGTTTGCTTCTCCGAAGGTAAGTCCGTCGGTAACGTGATTGACTCCATAAAAATAGGTAACGTTCAATAACTATTTGACGGTCTGCTTTAATATTAAAACCAGTGACTAAGGTGTCTTTTGCCAATACCCTTCAACGGACATACTCCCGGAATATCTGGCTTAGCATTCGGAATCACTGGGTATGAGAAGCTCTTGACTTAGCAGTTCGTTTGTCACAGATGCCGGCAACGTTCTCGAACGGTTTGTCACTCGGTCTTCTAAGCCATACATGAAATTATGATGCCCATCGGTAAAATGTACACTAATGTGCTTCTCTGAAAACGAAGTTTTGCACTCGATACAGCGTTTTCAGGTCTCGGATGGTGAGGCCATCTGTAAAATATTTGACCCTATACCAGTAAGTGACATTCTACAACGGTTAGACTATGTACGTTAATATCTGTATCGTGAACGTCGGTGCCTATTGCCAATACTGTACTGCGGATTTAGTCGCGGAATACCTACTTTTACTCTTGGTTTATCCGTAAGAGTGAAGATATTGCATTAGCTATGCGACTCGTAAGAAACGTGTAAACGTTGATGAAAGGTTTTACTATCGATTTTCTTATTCATACCTGAAGTGAAGGTGCATGCCCCTAAAATGTGTACTAATTTCCTCCTCTGAACACGAAGTTATGCTCTCGGTTAGGCATGATACCGTCTCCGGCGACAGCGCTATCGGTGAAATGTTTGACTCTATACCAATAGCTAACGTTCTAGAACGGCTTGACTGGCTGATTTTATATTCAAACCGTGAACTAAGGCTTCTATTGCCAATACTGTTCAGTGTATTTACTCCAGGAGTACGTGGTTTGACTCTCGAAATCACAGATTTGTGGAGCAATTGACTTATCCTGTCGACTCTCATTGAGGGTAGCAACGTTCTCGAACGTTATGGCCATCGTTCTTCGGATTCATACACGTACATAAGGGGACCGTCACTTAAATGAAAACTAATTACATCCTGTGAACACAAGCTTATACTCTCGATGAAGCCGGTGAGGTTCGCGGAATCTGAGACCTTCGGTACTGCGCTTGACCATATACCAATTGCTAACGCTCGCAAACGGTTTGACTCTCTACTTTAATGTTTATAGTGAGAATAAGGGTGTCTACTGCCAATACTGTTCAGCACATTTACTCTTAGAGTGCCAGGCTTGACTCTCGGAAAAACAAGTATAGGTGAAGGTATTGACATAGGCGATCGACTCTTGAGGAATCTGGTAACATTATCGAACGGATTGACATTAGATCATGCAATAGATACATGAAATTAAATGACTACTAATTCGTTCCTGTGAACCCAAAGCAAGACAATCGCTACGGCGGTATGCGTTCGCGGAATGTAAGGTATAGGTTAAAAAGAATGACTTTATACCAATTGGTAACGTTCTCCTTCGGTTTGACTCTCAAACATAATATTTATGCCGTGAACTACGGAACCTATTGCCAATATTGTGCAGCGCGTTAATTCCTGAAATACGTGATCTGACTCACACGATCTCAGGATAGGTGAAGCTTTGACTTACATGTGGTGCTTTCAAAGATGGTGGAATCGTTCTGCAATGGTTCGACTCTCGATTTTGCTATTCATACATAAAACAAAGCTATGCGTCTGCCAAAATGTCTACTAATTGATTTCTGCGGATACTAAGCATGATACTCGATGCAACGGGTTAGGTTCTAGGAAGGTAAGGTATTCGGTAAACTGTATGACTTTATAAAAATTGGTTATGTTCTCCAACGGATTGACTCTTTACATTAATATTTATACCGAAACATATGGTGTCTGTTGCGAATACTGTTCACCGGATTTACTCCTGGAATACCTGGTTTGACTTCCGGAATTTCGGGGTAAGCGAAGCTAGAGACTTAGCTGTTCGACTCTCAAAGATGGTGGTAATGTTCTCGAACCGTTTGACCCTCTATCTTATAATCCATACATGAACTTAAGGTGTCCGTCACATATATCAATACTAATTTCATTTTCTGAACACGACATTATACTCTCGAAACTGCGGGTTAGCTTCACCGAAGGTAAGACCATCGGTAAAGTGTTTGACTTTATATCTATTGGCAACGCTGTAAAACGGTTTGACGAGCTACAATAGTATTCAAACGGTGAATTAAGATGTCAATTGCCAATACTCATCAGCGGATGTACTCCAGGAACACCTGGTTTGTATCTCCCAATCACAGAATAAGTGAAGCTTCTGACTTAGCATTGCGTCTCTCGAAGAATATGATAACGTTATCGAACGGTTAAACACTCGATCTTCTAATTCATACATGAAAAAGATGTTGTCGGTCTCCTAAAATGTCTCCTAATTTGCTACCGTGAGCACTAAGCATGACATTCGTTGCAGGGGGTTCGGTTCTAGGAAGGAATCATGTCTGGTAAGGATATGACGTAATATTAATTCGTAACTTTCACAAGTGGTCTGACGCTGTAATTTAATATTTATATAGTGAGTTGAGGTGTTTATTGCCAATACTATAGAGCGCATTTACTCCGGAATATCAGATATAACTTTCGGATTCACAGCATAGGTGGAGCTATTAACATAGTTGTGCGTCTCTCAAAGAATGTGATAACGATCTCGAACTCTTCGACTATCGATGTTGGTATTTGTACACAAGCATGTGGCGTCCGTCCTCTAAAATGCACACTAATCTGTTTTCTGTTTACATTAAGCAGGACTCCCGCTGCAGCAGGAATGGATATTGGAAGGTATGGTATTCAAAAAAGGCATGACTCTATACGAATTGGTAGTGTCCTCCGACGGTATGACACCCTACACTAATATTAATACCGCGAAACAGGGTGTCTAATGCCAGTACTGTACATGAGATTTACTCCCGGAATACCTCATTTGACAGTCAGAATCATAGGATAGGTGAAGATATTGACGTAGCCATTCATCTCTCAAAGTTGGTGGCCACGTTCTCGAGCGGTTTAGCCCTCGATCTTTTATTTCATGCACGAAGTTAAGGTGCTCGGCACTGAAGTGAATACTTATTCCGTTCTTTGAACAAGAAGTTATACTTCCGAACCAGCGGGTTATCTTCTCCGAATGTAAGGCTATTGGTAAAGTGCTTGACTCTATACCATTAGGAAACGGTGTACAACGGTTTGACGGTCTGCTTTAATATTCATACCGTGAATTGCGGCGTCTATTGCCAATACTGTACAGCCTGTTTACTCCGGAATATCTTGTTTGACTGTCGGAATCACTGCATATAAGAAGCTATTGACTTACCTGGTCGAGTCCCAATGATGGTGGCAACTGTCTCGAATGACCTTGAGACTGGATCTTCTTAATGATAATGAAATTATGGTCCCTTCACTGAAATGTTTACTGATTTCATCCTCTGAACACGAAGTTATGCTGTAGACACGGTGGGTTAGCTTCTCGCAGGTATGGTATTCGGTAAGAGGAATGACTGTATAAGAAATGGTAATGTTCTCCAACGGATTGACACCCTACAATAATATTCGTGCCGTGAACTTAGGTGTGAATTGCTAATGCCCTCAGCAGAATTACTCCCCGGATTACCTCATATGACTCTCAGTATCACAGGATAGGGGATGATAGTAACCTAGCCGTCCGATTCTCAAAGAGTGTGGTAACCATCTCGACCGGTTTGACCATCGATGTTCCAATTCATACATGAATTGATGGGTGCACTCTCTAAAATGTATACTAATTTGCGTCTCTGAGCACGAAGTAATACCCTCGATACAGCTGGATAGTTTCTCGGAAGGTAGGGCCATCGGTAAAAAGTGTGACTTTATACCAACTGGACACGTTCTCAAAGTTTGCCGCTCTTCTTTTATATGCTAACCGCGAACGAAGGTTTCTATTGCATATACCGTACAGCGCATTTACTCCCGGAGTATCTGATTTGATTGTCGGATTCATGGATATGTGAGGCTAATAACATAGCCATACGAATCTTAAAGAAGTTTGCAACGTTCTCGATCGCTTTGACTCTCGATTCTGATTTTTGTACCAAATATGTGCTGTCCGACCGGTAAAATCTCTTGTAATTTGTTTCCGCAAACATTATGCAGGACACGTGCTACAGCGGGTTAGGTCCTCGGATGGTATTGTAGTCGGAAACAGGAATGAGTTTATTCGAATTGGTAATACTCCCGACGGCATTCCTCTCTACTTTAATATTAATACCGCGAATTAAGGTGTCCATTGCCACTACTATACAGGGCATATACTTCAGATGTACCTGTTTGGCTTTCGGAATCAAGCGATGGCTGAAGCTATTGACTTAGCCGTTCGATTCTAAAGGAATGTGGTTACGTTCGCGTACTGCTTGACTCTCGATTTTGCTATTCGTACATGAAAATGACGTAACCGTCTTCTGTAATGTTTTCAAATTTCTTTCCGTCCACATTGAGCAAGGCACTCGATACAGCGGGTCAGGAACTATTAACGTAATGTATTGTGTAGAGGAATGACATTATAGGAATTGATAACGTTCTTCGTCAATTTTAATCTCTACTTTAATATTCATAGCATGAATTATTGCGTCCATTGCAAATACTGTTCAGTGGATAAAATCAGGAATACCTGGTTTGACTCTAGAGGGATCACAGGATAGGTGAAACTATTGACATAGCTATACGAATCTCGAAGAAGGTTGTAACGTTCGCGGATGGTTTGGCGCTGATCTTCATTTTGATACATGAAACTAAGGTGTCTGTCCCTAAAATTTATAGTAATTTGTCCCACTAAACACAATGTTATACTGTCGACACAGCTGGATAGATTCACCGCAGGTCAGGCTTTCTGTAAAAGATTGACTTGACACAAATTGGTAACGTTCTCAAATGGTTTGTCGCTTTGCTATAATATTCAAGCCGTGATATAAGGTGTCTAATGCCAATAT